>NW_018251861.1:0-5000 GCF_001263595.1 Phalaenopsis equestris | reverse complement strand
ATGATATGTATATGAGTTTCTTTAGGAGTTACTAAAATTTAGATTTAGAAATATAGCAGTCTAAGTTAGAGAAAATATTTAGTAAATGAGACCAACTTAATGTTTAAAAATTTTTAAAGTTAAGAAAGATGAAAATATGAGTTTCTATCTAATTCAGATATGTATTGTAGATTTTCCAAATCTAGAATTTAGTTCTTTTATTATATCCACTTAAAAATTTTCATTAAAAATAATTTTACTTACTATATTATAACTATAAGCTTAAGTGTTTCTCAAGTCTTATACTTTAAAAAGATCAAATGTAGAACCATTTTTTGATTAGGCACTAATCCTCAAGCTTCTCCTTCCTAATTTTTTTCTCCTTTTCTTTTCTTTTTTTTTCTTTTCTTTTTCTTTTATTTCTTTCTTTTTATTTTCTTTTCTATTTCAAGCAAGGATTACTATATCTGGATCGACCTTTAATGATTTTGAATTCCACTACTTTTTCATTAAAGCAAAGTCTTGATATAAGTCTTTTACTTATAAATACAATAATAGTTTTGAAAATAATTTTAATAAAAGAAATTTAAGTATTAAAAATCTAAATTTTTCAAAAATATAATTTTGTTTCCTAAAAATAATTACTTATATTAATCATTTTCTCATCTAAGAACTTTTTAACTTAAAGTTTTTCTTCATTATTAAAAATTTTAACTAAATTTTCTTACTCATTTCTAAAATCAAACTTTACTTCCCAAATATAACTTCATATACATAATTAAATTTTTTTTCTTTTCAAATCAAATTCACTTGTAGCACATTTGAGAATAAATAAAATTTCAGTTTTTATTAAAATCTTTTTTATACTCCAAACTTAAATTTTTAACAGATTAAACAGATTAACATTAGATATATATAAGCAAGAATGAAAATTTAAAAATAACATGCTAACATGAATTTTAAACCCTAATGATACAAGTATAAAACTAAAAATAGGAGTAAAATTAATTTTTGATCAAATTTTCTATATTTTCATTTTCATTTAACATGTAGAGATTGAATAAACTTCTAAACAGTGGGTATAAACATAAAAGCAAACTAGCACACTATTGACATCACAATCTTAACATAAAGATAAACTTCCAAATGTGATAAAAGTAAAATAAAGGGTATCAGTTTCTGAATTTCAAGTTTAAGATCGAAGCTAACAAGATTTTCTACTTTATGTTAGATATGAAATTAATTTATGTTTTAAACTAACTGAATCACAGTAGTAAATGCAAAACAACAGTTACAATACAAAAATTTAAAAATAAAATACTAACTACCACAAATGTCATAATAACAATAAAACAAAAAGGTCCAAAACACAACATAGTCCAAAACAACATACAAATGCAAATGTAGCAAGCCCAGACCATATAGTTCATATAATATTAAAATCATAAAATAAATCTCTCAGCTCTACTCTTCATCCTCAGAATCACGGCTGTACCATTTTTCTGCAGGCTCATAATGAGGATATTGAAGATATGGAGGAAATTGCACTCCTGGTTCACCTCAAATCAGGTTCTCCAAAGATGAGTGGAATTTCTCTTCATAATCACTCTTCCTTTTATTATAACTATTAGTATGATCTGCAAAACGCTCTAAATTTTGTATCTTATCAGCGGTAAAACTGTCCTTATCCATCATCTTCTGCAATAACTCATCCCGAGTCTTCGTAGACTCACTAATAGATGTAGAAGCACGTGAAGTAGATGACCTAGATGAAGATGCAGTAGAGGTAGAAGCAGCTGACATTTTCATTCCATAGCTCTTGGAAAAACCTCCTATCCAACCAAAAATTAAATACTCAGAATAAGTCTACACATTCATCTTTATGGCGAGCTTTAGAGGTAATAGAACTTCTTCCCAACTGTCGTATTTAACCCCATCCTGCTCGCACAAAGATATGATCAAGGAAGCAAATCTCAGACCTGCAGTTGTAACAACTGTAGCAGAACTGATGATAGTCTGATAGACCAAAGCTCCAATGTTGATGAGATTTCCCTCTTGAATACAATTGTTCAATGTTACTCTTTCTCTAATCACTTTATTTAGATGATTGGCCGGAAGCAGATGAGCAGAAATGAAATAGTGTCAGATCTTTAAAGGTGCACATAACTTTGACGTTGGGAAATTTACTCTCCTCTCATTGGTAATCTTCTAAAGTGCTCTCCCAATAGTCAAGTATGAAATAATCTCATCTAACTCCGCTTCAGTTGGAATATAATTTCCATAAAAACATAAAGTATCCAGTGGTAAATGATAAAACATGTTGATTAGCTCTGACAAAAAAGGTACCAACTTTCCTCAAACGATAACTCGATTTTCTTCAGCTTCTGGGAGATTTGCATAGAAGTACCTCACGACATAAATCACTGTGATAACAGAGAAACAATAGAATTATTCCCACTGTCGGAGAACAATTAAATCATCCACGTCTCCACCAGGATTTTTAAAATATCACTCTGGAATCAATTTTGGTGACAGTAGAGCATCACTGTATCGACCTTGAGCTTTTGAACTAAAAAATTTGCTCCAATCAAATGGGTTTTTTTCCTCTATTCCCTTTTATTCTTGGTGCCATTCAACAAATTTTATAAATTCCAAAGAAACTTCAAATATCAAGTTTAAATCACTCAACTAAACTTCCAAAAGCACAAACTAAACTTCCGAAGCAATTTCCATATTCCTCATTTTTCACCATGAATGGTGAATTTTTGAATTCTTCCAAATGAACTCAAAATGCATGGTGAAAATCCAAAATTTTTAATCGAAGTAAAGCTTTTACCTCAAGGAATCAAAATCTAGCAAAATTTTCTTGATTCCACAAAGAAATCTCCACTTAATGGTGTGCCCTAGCCCTTAAAATTGTAATTTTGAGAGATAGAAGATGACGGTAGGCGTTAAGACGATAAGAGGCGTTAAAAATGGCATTTTCGGACCAAAAATTCACTTTTAACCATTTGCGAACCAGTTTTCATGAACCAGCGCTTAAGTGCAGGTAAGTGGTGCTTAGGCGCCTGCCTCTCGGGTTAGCTCGCGCTTAAGCACGGATATGTGGCGCTTAGGCGCCAGTGCATTATTTTCAATATCTTCAAATTTAAGTAAAATGCACTATTTGCCTGAGTAAACCACCTCCAAATGATCTCATAGCACTTAATTGACTATTTTCAACTTTCTATAACTCCTCTCTCTCTAAAAATTCTCCTTAATAACTATTTCAATTCGAGGCTAAAACAACGCAAAATTTTTCACAAAAACAAACTTATATGAATTCACAAACAAGTACAAATACTATTGACACTTATTTCTCACTCCAAATAGTCTTGGATGAGAAAATTTTCCTATGTACAAAACACTTAACACACATTCAGAATTAAACAAATAAGTAACATAAACATTAACACATGACTTAAACACTAAAAACACTGAAAGATAACAACTTTAATCACACAAAAAGAAACATAGAACTTAATTCCATTCTTCATTAGAAGGAACAAATTCAGGTCTTTCATTAGTCTCTCCTGGGGCAACTGGAATATAAAGTTGATGAAACGAACGGTGGTGACGTGCTCTGATGCAATCTTCTTCAATCCACTTTTGCTTAAGAAACATCGCTAAATTGCATTTTCAATTGCCATCCACTATGCTCAAGATGTGCATGAATCTCCAATACCTTAGTTTCAGTACAAACATGGTATTTTCAATTTTGTTGATTTTCTCTTATATCCCTTCAATACTAATGGCTAAGAAATTGTTATAAATCTCTTGTGCACTTTAACTATTGAATTTCTTCCTCATGGTATCATCCTTCTTCTTCAAATCCATCTCCCATGAAGACATCATCTTAAAATCTCTCTCTCTCTTATGCTTTAGGGCTAGAAATGATCTAGGGTGAAAATCCTTCACTAAACCCTTCTATTTATAGGCCTAAATCCTTCCAATAACTTCTAGACATGTTTAGAACTGCCAAGACACATTTTTACAAATTTTTAGGTGATTTTTCCTTCTCGAATATTAATTTTGTACATGTTTTTAAACTGTCGCGCTTAACAACTAGATTTGGCGCTTAAGCGCTAATGCACATTTTTACACAAGTTAACTTAACGTCTAAATTCTCATTTTAACATGTCTAGATCACTAAATAAAGTCTGAAAATCAATACTAACACATAATAGTCTCAAAAATACTACCCCAATTTTTCTTAATCACACATAAACTAGCAAATAAAATAAAACCACGCTGATAACTATAGGTTGCTTCCCATAAAGTGTTTGGTCTTACGTTGTAACCAGTGCTTACTCTAGTTGACCCAACATCATTCCATCATTAAATCATTCCATCATTCATCATTCCATCATTAAAATTCTGTTGATCCCCTATAAAATAAGGTTTCAGTCTATGTCCATTCACTTTAAAGATTTTCCCAAATTTAGGATCTTTAATATCCACAGCTCTAAAAGGATAAACTTTAATATGATAAATGGGCTCGTCCACCTTAATTTAAGTTTCCCTGGAAATAATCTTAACCTTGAATTATATAGTAAAACTTGTTGCCCTTGTTGAAAATTTTTAGTAAGAATCTTTCGATCATGCTAGATTTTCATCTTTTCTTTATAAATTTTGGCACTTTCATAAGATTCATTCCTTATCTCTTCAAGCTCATTTAATTATAATAATTTTTTTCTCACCAGCGTCTTTCAAATTATAATTTAACTCTTTAATTGCCCAATATGCTTTATGCTCAATTTCAACTGGTAAGTGACAAGCTTTCCCAAATATTAGCCTATATGGGGACATTCCTATAGGAGTTCTATATGCAGTCCAGTAAGCACACAAAGCATAGTCAGGTTTGACTCACCAATCCATTTTTGTTGGATTCACAGATTTTTCCATAATTCTTTTGATTTCCCGATTGGATAATTCAGCCAAAACACATGTCTGAGGATGATAAGCAGTAACAATCCTATGAT
>NW_018251860.1:0-357 GCF_001263595.1 Phalaenopsis equestris | reverse complement strand
ATTGGTTCAAATTTGGAACATTTTGTTTTAGAGTTTAAAGGATGAAACACTAGAGCATTTGACTAAATCTTGTAACCAAACATTGATTCGAAGGATAACTTCGGTGACTTCTTAAGCTAGCCTATTATTTGGCTTCAATTTAGGAGAAATCATTTAGATGTTTCATCCTGCAATTTTTTATTTATTAGGATGATTTACTTAGGATTTACATTTGTGTGAAGCAATCAGCACAAATTACCTTGAAGGTGTGAGGATTTAGGTCATGACGAACGACAACCTCGGAATCCTTAGGTGAGTTTAGGGCTTATATTATACATTATGATTTTACAAAGGCCTAAAAAATAAGTTTGAGGATTT
>NW_018251859.1:0-24555 GCF_001263595.1 Phalaenopsis equestris | reverse complement strand
AAGACAATCCGAGAGACGATAACTGAAGAAAAGGTTGAAAAGCTTAGGGTTAAGATTTCTGAATTATCTCGAGAACATGGAGTATTCATTGATGATGATGATGAAGATTTTGACTTCAATGATTACCTCGTTCAATGATTACCTCGAATTACCTCGAAGAGGATTTCATGGATATTTATGTCATTGAAACCAGAGTCGCTGCATCTGCGTGCGACGCTCAACCTCTTGTCAAAGAGAATGTCGTAGATGAGCTGCATAGGGCTATCTTCTTAAGGGATGAGCAAGTTAGCCAATTTGGGAAAAGAATAGAAGAGATGGCTGCAACCATGACCGTCATGGCCATAGTTCAAGGATAATCTCAACTTCCACAGTTAGCCTTTCTAGAAGTCAATCAATCGGAGATAATACATATCACAAATGAAAAGAGAGAAGCCTCTGCAAACTGGGATGATCTACAAAAGAAGCATTATCCATCAAGCGCCTTTCCAGAAAAGGAATTTAAGCAAATGGTCAAACAAGTTCGAGAGGCCTTAACACAATCCAAGGGTGGTGCATTAGTTTTAAAGGGTAGACCTTACCCGGAGGAGTTCAATGTCGTACCCTACCCTAAGGGTTTTATGTCACCGAACATTAAGATATTCAACAGGATTGAAAATCCTAGGCAACACATAGCACATTTTCGAGCCAGTTGTGGAAATACCGGAGGTAACGAAGCCTTGCTTTTCCATTAGTTTGACAACAGCTTGTCAAGCATCACTTTCCATTGGTATGTCAATTTACTTAACTGATCAGTTAAGACATTCTCCGAATTAGAACCATTTTTTTTGAAGAGGTTTCATGGAGCGCAACATCATGTATCTATTGGAGATCTCATGATGGAAAAGAAAAAGCCCAACGAGACTTTAGTGAACTATATTTTGAGGTGGTGAAACCTTAGCATGAAATGTGAACCTCATCTACAGGAACATCATGTGTACTCAAAAGAATTCATGAATTCATGGGCAAGTAGCTTTCATGCTCAAGGGACTCACCATTAAATCCTTTGAGAAGCTACTCAGCAAAGCCAGCTATTTTCTAGAAGAAATCAAACATATGGATTCTCCTGAGAAATCCAAGGCAACCAGAGTATTTGAAAAGAAGTCCGGAATGGTGGAAACAGTCGATAAAGGAAAACAACCAATGAATAAACATGCAGAAAATTTTTGTAAATCATCATCATAACACACTCAACAACAAACAAAATAGTATATGAAGTTTAACCAGCAACCATCTCAGAGAGAATCATACTGAATCGAGAGTAAGAAAATGACCGTTTCAGAATGTAGGAAGGTGGTGTATTCCTTCAAAGACGAACCCGTTCCCAAAATGTTCAGAAGTCAGATGAAGAAGCTTGAGTTCAGACTACTAGATCCAAAGAAACCTGAAGAGGTCAACAAGAAAGATCAAACAAATTATTGCCCGTACCACAGGTTACTTGGACATAATATAGAGGAATATTTTGTCTTTAAAGTCTGGCTTGAGAGGAACCTTAAAGAAGGGAATATAATGATCTCGATAGAATTTTTAAAAGAACCTGAAAAAGGTTCTATAAATTTGATTTTGGCTGAGCCGGCTGAGCTAATCTCTTCGATTCACCCATATACTGGAAAAGATGGTTGGAGTAAAACTTGAAACAAGCTCAAGAGGATACTAAACCAAATCCAGAATGCATCAAGACAAGCCTCCGTTCAGAGTCTTCAGCCTGCCAAGCCCGAGATGAAGATTTCACCAGGGAATCCGTCATCATCAAAGATAAAGAAAAAGAAGAATACCATCACAAAAATTGATAGCATGGAGGGTATGATAGAGGCTCTAGAAAAAGAAGAATACCATCACAAAGATTGATAGCATTGAGGGTATGATAGAGGCTCCTAAGGGCTACCTCTACTAGATTAGTTATCTTGGATTCAGGGAAGAATATCCTCGAACCTCTGACCTTGTATGATTATCTTTTTACTCCTACGGGGTCTTATTAATATAATGATTGTGATTTTGGCTATGTTTTAACTGTTTCTGGTAATAATGTAATCAATGTTGCCCAATCTAACTTTGATCTCAATTCATAAAGTGATCCTCAAATTGTACTTGAGTCCGATGAACTCGTTATCAAGACTAAAAAAGATGCCGATGATACCAAAATGATCACACCGGAAGTGAGGAACCAATCCTCAAGTACCACGGTGCACTATTTGCCATCAACTTAGATCCTTCTGAAAAGAAGAAGCACCAAAAAATTCAACAATGATATCTCAAGAAGTGGAAATTACAGAGGTTGAATTTAAGGAGCGAGAGAATATTACCCCTAAGAATAGCTCCAACAGGTAAAGGAAAGCAAATAGTAACTTAAGAAGAACTACCTACACCTCTGCCAGTGGAAGAACCACATAACCAAGAGAAAATTAGAAGATCATAGAAAGTGGATTACAACGTGCTAGCTCATTGTGGGATGTTGCCGACCAAATTAAGCATCTATGATGCTCTAATCCAATCAAAGGAGATGAGTGAGTCTCTGGTTATAGCTTTTCTTGACCCAGAGATTTGCTTAGCCCAGTTGGCCAGCACATCCTCAGATGAAGTTTTCTTATTGAAGAAATAGTATGGGGTAACCATCATAGATGAAGATTTGCTGCTCGGTACCACCGACCACAATCGTCTGCTCTACATCTCTGTTAACATTGCCAGATTTGTGTTGTCCACAGTTTGAAATTGAAGCTCAAAAGCTCACGACCGAGAAAATGATGCTAAGAGGGTTCAACCAAAAGGGAGAAAGAGCCCATGGATTAATTACATTACTTCTGAGGTTGGAGAACTAGTAACAACTGCTAAATTCCATATCATCAATGCTGAGACCTTTTCTAATTTTCTACTTGGTCTACCGTGGATTCATGAACACAATTTGGTCCCGTCATATCTACACCAATGCATTAAGTATTACAAAGAGGGACAAGAACATTCCCTTAGGGGAGAGCTACAACCGTTTTCAGTGCATGAAGTTGGCATTCATGTAGATGCTGCCTACTATGCGCCTTTAAAGAAAACTATCTTCTCTCGTGAAATTGTGACAAATAAAGGAGAAGATTCAGAAGAATCAGAAAGAGGAATCAATTCAACTCCGCTTCAGCAATTTTCCACCACTCTCTTGTAATAAATTGGTTGGGGTTCTCTTAGTTCGTGCACCTGAGTTCGAGGCTGGGGACGTGGACGAGGAAGAACCAACTTATTTCTTGAATGGACAAGGCCGACCATCAACTTTGGTGATAAAGTCAATTCTAAAGATGAAATAATGATGACAAAACAGAAGAAACCTCAATACGAGATATCCTTAGAAGATACAAAGAAAAGAAAATATGAGACAATGTATGATACTATGTGAACATATGTGAACACTATGACCCTTACTCTGATTCTCTCTCAAAAGGTCGAGGGTTTAGAGGTCAAGGAAGTCTGTAGCGTTGGCTCAAAGCCGATCAAGTTTTAGCATGCCTCTACTTCTACTAATCTTGAAAATCATGTAAATTTGGATGATGGTCCTAATGTATAATGTGGTCCTAATGTATTAATGGAATTGCCTTTTGGTTACTTTTCTCCTTGTGTACAAAAGTTAATTCAACAAGGACATTTGCCAGAAAAATGCCAAAAGATAAATTACAACTTCTTAAAAAAATATGGAATGTTAAAAGTAGAACTCCTAACTCAAAAGAGGGTCTTGGATTTGGTACAATCAGACAAGTCGATGATTCAGAATTTTGCATGGTTGTTACTAGTGAATCAGAAGAGAATTGTCTCGATGTGGAGGATGACTCTACTGATCAGCTAATAGAAGATGCTCCACAAAAATTTGTGGAGGAAATCAAATGAACTGTTGATGAATTAAAGGAAATTAATCTCAGGATGGAAGAACAGCCCCGACCTACATTTATAAGTTCTCTACTCAACAATGAAGAATCTTTAGAATTGATCAAACTATTAATAGAGTTCAAAGATTGCTTCATGTGGAGTTATTAAGAAATGCCAGGTCTATCAGTAGAGGTGGCCATTCATAAAATCGGGTTAGACAAAGATATAACCCCAGTGAAACAAACTCGTAGAATAATGCGTCTTGAAATAGAGCAGCAAGTCATTGCTGAGGTAAAGAAATTAATAGATGCCAATTTTCAAAAAGAATAGCAATACCCCACATGGTTAGCTAACATTGTGTCAGTTAAGAAGAAAAATGGATAAATCTGTGTTTGTGTCTACTTCAGAGATTTGAAGAAAGCATTTCCAAAGAACGAATTCCCATTATCGATATCATAAATGATGGTGGATATTTCTTCTACACATGAAATCTTTTCCTTCATGGATGGATCATCGGGATACAACCAAATCAAGAAGGCTCTCGAAGATGTAACACTTACACCTTTCAGAACACCTATCGGGTTTTTTTACTACACAGTGATGTCGTTTAGGTTGAAGAATGCTGGAGCGACATACCAACAAGCTATGACAAAGATTTCTCATGATCTCATTCACAATCAAGTGCAATGCCATGTGGATGATTTGTTCATCAAAGTAAATGATAGATAGACCATCTGTACGATTTGAGAATCGTGTTTGAACAGTTACAAGAATACGAAATTAAAATGAATCCCTTAAAGTGCACCTTTGGCATTATATCTGAGAAATTTCTAGGATTCATTATCTGTCATCGAGGAATTGAGATTGCCTTGAATAATATTAAAGCTATCTTGGAAATGCCTCCACCCAAAACCTTTAAAGAACTACATTCCTTCCAAGGAAAGTTGACATACCTAAGATCCTTTATTTATAATCTCTGAGGTAGGTGTCACCCTTTCTCGACATTAATTAAAAAGGAAGCCAAATTTGTTTGGGAAGAGAAATGTCAGCGAGCTTTTGAGGACTTTAAACAATATTTAATGACACCTCCTATTTTGGCAGCCCCTATCCCAGGAAAACCATTGATACTTTATATAGTGGCCTTAGATGACTCTCTTGGGGCCCTCTTAGCCCAAGTCAATGACAAGGGTAAAGAAAATGCATTATACTATTTGACTCGCCGCCTAATACCGATGGAGATAAGGTATCCACCTATTGAGAATGATTGTTTAGCTTTGATTTTCACCACCCAAAAGCTTAGACATTACATGCTTTCTCATAAGATTACCCTAATCTTATAAGTTAATCAGTTGCATTATTTGATGACCCAACCAACACTCTCAGGACGTCTAGAAAAATGGTAGATGATTTTATTGCAATTTTATATAACTTTTGTTCCCCTCCATGTTATAAATGAACAAATTTTAGTAGATTTTCTGGCAGCACACCCACTTCCAGCTGGGTCCCCTCTCAATGATGAATTACCATATGAACAAGTATTACAAATCGAATTCTCCAATGCGCAACACTGGGAGATGTACTTTGATGTAGCTTCATCAGCCAAAAAACATAAAGGATAAGAGAAAGTTATACCAAGCAAAGCAAGAATTGGTTTGATCTTCATCACGCCAAATAAGGGTACATTGAGATTCTCCTACCACCTGACAGAGTAGTGCAGAAACAACAAAGCAAAATATGAAGCGTTAATCACCGGATTGAAGTTGACGATCACTATGGAGATAACGATTATCTCCATCTATGGTGACTCATAACTTATCATTCAACAAGTCACTAGACAGTACAAGATTTTGAAACCGTAGTTAGCAGAATACCATCTGCATGCAATGAAGCTGTTGGAGCAGATTCCTAGTGTGACTCTCTACCGGATTCCTCAGAGAGATAATGCTCATGCTGACGCTCTAGCAAGACTTGCTAAAGAGCTGACATGTCCACGAGAGGATTCCAATGATATTATAATGCAAGAAAGACAAGTTTTGTCTCAGATCGACCTTAATAATTTACACAAGCTCGAAAAAGAAGAAAAAATGACAGTTGCAGTTACTGATATCAATGAAGATTGGCGTAAGACATTAATGGAATATTTGCATACTAGAAACCTGCCAGAGGACAAGTCCGAGTCATATCACATCACCAGAAGAGCTCTGTCATATGCTCTAATGGCGGATGTTTTCTACAAAAGGTTGTTCGATCAGATGTGAATGCGATGACTGAGCAGAGTAGAAGCACAAAATATTGTAAAAGAAGAACATGCCAGATTGTGTGGTGCTTCCCAGACAGAGCCAAAGATAAAAAATAATGATCAAGAGACTCATATATTATTGGCCAGCAATGATGTCTGATTGCATGTATACAACCAGAAAGTGTCACCAGTACCAAGTGCGTGGAGTGGTCTTGCACCAACCTCGGAATGTGCTACACCCAATCGTTGCCTCGTGGCCATTTGAGTGTTGGGGCACTGTCATAATAGGTCCGATGGATCCTCCATCTTCTAAGGGAAACATATTTATTCTTTTCACTACAGATTACTCTTCCAAAACACATCCTTCAATTGTTCAAAAGTCAAATCATCTACAGTTTCAGAGTACCACGCAGAGTAATCTCTGATAATGGGATAACCTTCAAAAGCAGCAAAATCACTAATTTCATCAAATCACATGAGATAGCCTAAAGATATTCTATAATTTGCTATCCCAGGGAAAATGGCTTAGCTGAAGCCTTCAACAAGACAATTATATAGATTTCAAAGAAGACGCTAAATGAAAACAAAATAGATTGGCACAACAAATTATTAGATGCTTTTCGGGCCTACCGGATGACGTTAAGGACTCCCACTCAGTGTACACCCTAGATGCTCATGTACGGGTCTAAAGTTGTACTACCGTTAGAGGTCCAAACGCCGTTTCTTAGAGTCGCTGTCGCCAATCAACTAACAACCCCGACAGAGCCATGTACCAACAATGAAGCAGAGTAAAAAGCCTTAATTATCGGATTGGAGTTAGCAATCTTGATGGACATAACAGATATTGCCATCTACGGTGACTCTCAACTCGTCATCCAGCAAGTTGTCGGACTGTACAAGATTTTAAAACCAAGGTAAGCAGAATACCATCGGTACACAATGAAGGTACTGGAGCAGATTCCCAGTGTAAGTTTCTACCGGATTCCTCAAAGAGATAAGCCCATGCTGACGCTCTAGCAAAACTTGTTAAGGATCTGACATGTCTCCCAGAGGATTCTATGGATATCACAATACGAGGAAGACATATTATGTCTCGAATCGACCTCAACGCTCTACACAAGCTTGGTAAAGAAGAAGAAACAATAATTGTGGTTATGGATATCAACAAAGATTGGCACAAGCCGTTGATAGAATACTTACAAACTAGAAAACTGCCATAGGACAAGTCTGAGGCACATCCCATTACAAAAAGGGCTATGTATTACGCTTTAGTGGGTGACGTCCTCTATAGAAGATCGTTTAATCAAATGTGGCTATAATGTTTGAGCAGAGCCGAAGCACGAAATATTATTAATGAAGTACATGTCAGATTGTGTGATAGATTGTGTGATGCTCACCATTCAGAGCCAAAGATGAAAATGAAGATCAAGAGACTCGGATATTATTGGCTATCAATGATGGCTGATTGCATGGATACAGCTAGAAAATGTCACTAGTGCCAAGTGCATGGGGTGGTCTTGCACCAACGTCCAAATGTACTACAACCAACAGTCACCTCGTGGTCATCTGACTGTTGGGGCACGAATATAATAGGTCCAATAGACCCTCCATCTTCCAAAGGCACAAATTTATACTTTTCGCTAAAAATTACTTTTCCAAATGGGCAGAGGCAGTGTCGTTATGCGAGGTTACAATACTTTTCGCTAAAAATTACTTTTCCAAATGGGCAAAGGCGGTGTCGTTATGCGAGGTTACGACTCAACACATCCTTCAATTGTTCAAAAGTCAAATCATCTACAGTTTCAGAGTACCACGCAGAGTAATCTCTGATAATGGGATAACCTTCAAAAGCAGCAAAATCACTAATTTCATCAAATCACATGAGATAGACTAAAGATATTCTATAATTTGCTATCCCAGGGAAAATGTCTTAGCTGAAGCCTTCAACAAGACAATTATATAGATTTCGAAGAAGACGCTAAATGAAAACAAAAGAGATTGGCACAACAAATTATTAGAAGCTTTTCGGGCCTACCGGATGATGTTAAGGACTCCCACTCAGTGTACACCCTACATGCTCATGTACGGGTCTAAAGCCGTACTACCGTTAGAAGTCCAAACGCCGTTTCTCAGAGTCGCTATCGCCAATCAACTAACAATAGAAGAAAGTGCAAAACTTAGACTCAAGGAATTAGAGAGTCTTAAAGGAAAATGACTAGAAGGACAATAACATTTGGAGCTTTATCAAGAGAAGATGGTACAAGCACATGACAAATTGGTCCGACCAAGGACATTCAAAGTTGGTGATCTTATCCTCGTGCTCAAAAGACCCATTCTTGCACGTCGTAAGGTAGCTAAAAAATTTTAGCCAACTTGGGAGGGATCATTTGTTGTAGAAAAGGTCTACACAGGAGGATCCTACCAACTAGAAGATTTCTGTGGTGAGAGACCCATGCTGCCAATTAACGGACAATACCTAAAGACATATTATGCAACCTAACATTACTTGAAATCGCTTGATTTGAAATTTTGAAAATTTGATTGTTCTGGGCTTATCGATTTGGCCAAACGTCTATGACCGGGTCTGAAAGTTTTATAACAAAATTAACCTCAATTTAATGGCTTTTATATCTTTAACTTTGATATTCTACTAAATTAAACAAGATACATACATAAATAAATAATTTTCTCACCAACATAAACTAAAATTTTCTTTAAGAAACACTTTGTTTTGTTCTTGTTCTTGCTAAATTTCAGCTCACTAATGTTTTTCCTATCGTCTGAAGAGAAAAATGTCAGGCCAGAGGCTAACCTTTGCTTTTTAAAGATGGCTAGAACCTCACACACAACAAGGAAAGGGCGACACATGGTGACACCATATACTTCTATATGGACTTTATTCAAGTCGACATGGACTATGAGGGTCCTCTGATGGATGTGGCTAACCGTCAGGAAAAAGAAGGGCTACCATCACTGCTAAGATTAAGCACCAGAGACAGTTTCTCACTGAAGGGAAAAAATCTGATCGTACAACAAGATCCGAGGGAGGGGACTAGTTGTCTACTGTTTATGATAGCTACGCCAACTGGAGACCTAGTCGTTGTCAATGATGAAAGAGTGCTATATGCACCGCTATGGAGAACTCAGCGGAATGCTAACCACCAAAAGCATAGGTCTTTCGTATGCAAAGAGAAAGATACTAGAAGGAGGCAGAAAACTTGCTCACCCTTATTCCTTAGAGGAATATCTACAATCGAGGCATGTGAGAGACCTCTTCTAACTTGCTTGCTACAGACAATGAGCTTGGATTTGTTACAAAGCCAAAGATACCACCAGTTTCAGATGTTCTTTGTATGGGTTGCCCGACATGCAACGCCAAGATGCCTACACGTACATTAGCTACAGGGGCATTTATGGAATGCCTGAACTACAACGTTCTCCACTTGAAGCGCTATAGTACTTTGGAGGAGTATGTGTCCACTAACGATGGTTCAGACCACTGATTAACCAACGGGGGAACTATATGCCCGGTTGGGTATAAAGTCATATATCCCGTTGGATACAAAGTCATACATTCCACCGGAGACAGAAGCATCACCAACTTGGATTCCTGTCGATGTTGAAAGGAGGGAACATCCCTGACAACCGCCAATTATCAGGATGGCAGATTACTACAAAATGAGTAAAGCAAGCAAATTAGATTTTGAATTCAAGGAAGGTTCATTGATATACAAGAAGGCTTGGAGCTATATACCAGGGTCTTCTTCAAGAGTGATGAAACAAGTATTCTCGACTGCATCTTTGATTTAAGAGACAGGGGTCGAGCAGGCCTCCTGACGAAAAGAATCTATTCTGAGCCACGAAAGTGGATGCATGGAAATGGCAGGATCACCATACAATGTGGCTGCTGTTACAAGTTCACTAAAGACTGACAAGGAAATCCTCTTGGGATTTTAAGACACGATCAGCTGGATTTGCTACCCCCCATGATAAAATGGATGATTAAGAGAATAGTCCGATGGAGCATACTGGCAGCTGACTATATTCCCAATAGTTGTATCATTAACATATATGATGAAGGCGGCTGCATACCCCCGCACATTGAACATCGTGACTTTGTGAGACCTTTCTGCACTGTCTCTTTCATGAGCAAGAGCAACATTCTGTTTGGAAAAGAGATAGATGTCGTCGGCCCAAGTGAATTCAAAGGATCTGTTGAGATTTTGCTACCCCTAGGTTCAGTGCTGGTTCTTAAAAGAAAATGGAGTAGACATTGCTAAACATTGCATTCCCGGGGTGCGAGACTGTAGGGTGTTGTAACCTTCCGAAAGAAGGTTGATAGCAAAATGCCATATGTATTCTGACCCGACCTGGAGCTGGAAGAACTACTATTGTATGAGCTATGAGAGGGTCACACCTCTATGCACATGCAAAAGGGAACTCTTGTTTTGGAACATGGCTTACTAGGCCAGTTCGATCAGGAGCTTGCCCCACTAGAGACAGACACTCAGAGGATTACTCTTTACTGCATTTCATCATAGTAGATATGATATATATTAGACATGCTCAACCTATGATATGTACTCAGCATGAGATATTTTCAGATGTACTTTGATGCAGTGAGCATAACTATACTTTTTGAGGCCTTGCCCCACCAGAGACAGACACTCAGAGGATTACTCTTTACTGCATTTCGTCATAGTAGATATGATATATATTAGACATGCTCAACCTATGATATGTACTCAGCATGAGATATTTTCAGATGTACTTTGATGCAGTGAGCATAACTATACTTTTTGAGGCTTCGACCTGCACTCAATCTGTAACACTTATTGGAGTAGATTAATGAAATCCCTTTCATAATTTTGTTCAATTGCCTTTTTTGTGCGATGAATAAAAGCCACAAAACAATATGTTGGTTCGAGACTACAATGAACAAAGAACAAAACAATAAAACCTTGATAATATAAAATTTTAAATAAAATACTCTTTTGAAAAAAAAATCAATCAACAAAAATTTTTAAAATTTGAAAACAATAATTAAATGTGATAAAAACAACAAGAAAAGTAAATAAATCTGTTGAGTTGATTCGCTCAATTTTGAGGTCTCTTACTCTTTGCTCGCGCAGCACGACTATCGTTATTTGCATGGAGTAGATTAATGAAATCCCTTTCATAATTTTGTTCAATTGCCTTTTTTGTGCGATGGATAAAAGCCACAAAACAATATGTTGGTTCAAGACTACAATGAACAAAGAACAAAACAATAAAACCTTGATAATATAAAATTTTAAATAAAATACTCTTTTGAAAAAAAAATCAATCAACAAAAATTTTTAAAATTTGAAAACAATAATTAAATGTGATAAAAACAACAAGAAAAGTAAATAAATCTGTTGAGTTGATTCGCTCAATTTTGAGGTCTCTTACTCTTTGCTCGCGCAGCACGACTACTGTTATTTGCACTAGTTATCTTCATATCCTTGCAGAATTTTACATTCTGCATAAAACCTCACCAAATTTTACATATCTTCCTCACCAATGCCAATCTTTTCACATAACACACATTTATGAGTTCGACACCAAAAACTTTCTGCACTACATTTCTACTCTCAACGCCAGTACCGAAACACTAATTTCCTTTCCACTACCTCACAGGTTAGATATGAGCCATAGAGCTTACCTTCCCAATGAAATGACAAATCTCTGTCACCCCTTATGTCAAGTGTGAGGCATTGAGCTTTCCATCCTAATGTGACACAAACTTTCGAGATTGGTGTAAGGCCCCCTCCACGACATCCAATTATCTACTTCCATCTTCGAGATTTGTGTAAAGCCCCCCACAACATCAAATTTTCTACCTACATCTTTGAGATTGGTGTAAGGCCCCCTCCACCGCTTCCAACTCTCTACCTACATCATCAAGATTGGTGTAAGGCCCCCTCTCTGGCATCCAATTATCTATCTACATCTTTGAGATTGGTGTAGCCCTCACGACATCCAATTCTCTACCTACATCTTCAAGATTGGTGTAAGGCCCCCTCCATGACATCCAATTCTCTACCTACATCTTCGAGATTGGTGTAAGGCCCCCTCCAAAACATCCAGTTTTCTACCTACATCTTCTAGATTGGTGTAAGGCCCCCTGTTTGGCTTCCGCTCCACGACTTCCAACTCTCTAGCTGTATCTTTGAGATTGGTGTCAGGCCCCCTCCACGTCATCCAATTCTCTACGTACATCTTTGAGATTGGTGTAAGGCCTCCTCCACGACATCTATTTCTCTACCTACATCTTCAAGATTGGTGTAAGGCCCCCTCCACGGCTTCCAATTCTCTACCTACATCTTCGAGATTGGTGTAAGGCCCCCTCCACGACATCCAATTCTCTACCTAGGTTTAAGCCCCCCTCCACGACATCCAATTCTCTACCTACATCTTTGAGATTGGTTTAAGGCCCCTTCCACGACATCCTATTCTCTACCTACATCTTTGAGATTGGTGATAAGGCCCCCGCCACGGCATCTAATTCTCTACACACATCTTTGAGATAGGAGTAAGACTCCCCTTTATGAAACATTGCATCCTATTCTCTACCTATATCTTCGAGATTGGTATAAGACCACCGCCACGGTGTCCATTTGAGATTGGTGATAAGGCCCCTGCCACGTCATTGATCTTTCCATCTACCTATATCTTCGAGATTGGTATAAGACCACCGCCACGGTGTCCATTTCTCTACCTATATCTTCGAGATTGGTGTAAGGCCCCCGCCACGACATCTAATTATCTACTCGCACCTTTCGAGATAATAATAAGACCCCCACTATGGCATCCTACTCTCAATCTTTGAGTTCATCACCTAAATACTGATTCCCATCCTCTATAAAAATCTAAAATGTGAAAATTGAAAACACACTCTCCAATCCCCAGCGAGAGTTCCTATTCCTCAATTTTGATCGAATATTCACCTGCTATAGCACCAACAGAAAAAAAATAACACACACAAGTTTGTGTTGGTTTTTTTGATCTCATCGTTCAACGTCAATACGCTCGGTGTGCTTGCCCAACACACCACACCTATTTGGGGTCCATTTGTTGACCTCACTTACTTTTGGTTGAGGTTTAGTTTTTTCCTCTTTTGTAGCCTAGGTTCTAGCCATAGGACTTTCTTTTTGAATATTCCTAGAAAACTAGAAAATTAAACCTCACCATTAGAAATTCTACCATCTTCTTTGCTCAACTTGAAGTTTCAAATATTGGTCCTAACCTCTAGCACTTAGTAGGTGGGGTCACTATGAAGGAGCTCAAGGAGAGTCCCCTAGGACTTCCTGACCTTAGGGTTGACCCTGAGTGTTGCTCTGGAGCTAGTTCACTCACCTACACTCACTCTAGCCCATAATCATCCACAACCCTAAACCTAAAATTTCCCTAAAATTTCTTGACTTTGCTTTTGGAGACTCATGTAGATGGTCCCCGTTGCCCACTGACCCAAGTTGGGGTTTAGCTAAGACCAGTACATAAAGGACCCAAATGGGGTTTCCATTGTTCCATAACTCATATAGGGTGGTTGACACCCCAATTCTACCAAAAATATGAAACTTGGCCTTTTGCCCCAAAATTCCCCCAAATTACCTAGATACCCTCAGAGCCCTAAATTTGGTCAAAATCTTCAAATTCACCCAAAATATCCAAATTTGTTCAAAAATCATTTAAAACCACTTGAAGATACTCAAATTACCCAAAACCACCAAAAAATACCAAATTTACCAAAATAACCCCAAAATTGCCAAAATTACAAAAATACCCATGACACCCTAAACTTTCCCAAAACCTCTAGAATTACTTCAAATATTTCTAAAACCAATTTGGACCCTCCAATTGAACCCAATTTAACTAAATTCACCATTTTGACCGAAACCCCCAAATTGCCTTTAAAGACCTAACTTTCCCATTTTTACCTTAAATGTCCATCAATTTGGCCCAAATTTCCCTCAATTTTAATTCTAAACTCAAATTAACATTTCATATGACAAACCTAAACCAAGTCTAAGCTTAATTGGCCCATGATTTGAGCCTAATTTTGATCTTAGTCAAGCCCCAAATTTTGACCCTATAACTTAATCCCACCAAATTGAACCCCATAGCCTACTCAATTTGCCACAATTTATATTGAAAACTTTTCATAAAAATCCTACACATTAAACTTGACCTTCAATTGGCCTTGTTGAAGCCTCAATTGCATTCAGTTTAAACCCAAGTCCAAAATTCCCCAAATTTGCCTTATATTGGCTATGTCCCCAAATTCCACCAAATTGATTGCCTTAACCCCAAAATTGACACCCAATTTATGTTGAAAACTTTTCATGATTTTCCTATAGATAGTTTTCAACAATAAATTTGGACTTAGCCCAACCTTAGCCCAAACTAGACCCAAGTCTATCCCAACATGCCCAAATTGACCAAAATCCCAAAATCCTTCAAATTGAACCCCCAATTGAACTCAAAATCATTTAAACCCTTCACCAAAAATCATCATTACTATCATCTACACAATGTTGATCAATTAATTTGGCTCAAAGTCATGGCTAGTCAAACCCAAACCCAAACTTTGGCCATTTAGACCCACATTGAACCCATGCACCAAAACTGACCTAGCCATGTCAAATTGACCAAGGCAAGACTTCTACAACAAACTTTTGGGCCCTAGTAACCAAGCTAGACTAACTTAACCCACCATAGATGATCCATGGATGAAAGGTCTCCTAAATCCATAGATTTTTTTTTCTAAATTGCTTAAGCCAAAGATATCTTTGCCAAAACCTATAACCAGCCCAAATTAATTGTTGTGACAGATTTCTCTAAGGTTCCTGAGCCACCTAAGCACCTCCCCTGGCATTGTCAATTGGCCTAGTCATCGGAGCACCTCAAAATGGAGAGCCACCATAGTTAAATCCTCCTCAATTGACCCATCTAAGCTATCCCACTCCCATTGGCCAATTGAGCCGCTTAGCTCATCACCTCAGCAAGCTTTTGCACCCAAAGCAAGGGTCTGAGCTACCCTCTTCGGTCATGGCTATAAAATGGCCACTTCATGGCAAAATTTTGGGTGCTGAAATTTTCTCAAGGAGACCCTGCCCAATTGCTCTTACAGCTTCTATGAGACCTCCTCAGTGCAATCTAACCACTTCCATGTCCTAAGTTCCCTTGCTGGAGCTCAAATTCAGAGTTCAAATACTTACTCAAAATAGGACACTCTATACCACAACTTCGCACTGAACCAAAATCAAATTAAACTTGCCCAAACTTTCACCATGGTGAGGAAGAAGAAGCACCATCAGAGCCCCCTCATAGAGAGACTCTACCCTAAACGTTGATCAACACCCAAATTCGGTCTTGATCAAATTTGGGTCTAGACAATTCAGCACAGCACGAGGTTCAATCCCTAGCCTCCTTGGACCTCAACGAATGTGCCAAACACCTCTGATTGAAGCTTCCATTCTCAGAGCAAAGGTATAAACCTCCCCACTGTCCTGAGCTTGTTTTGATTCTACACTTGCATAGATCCAATTTCATGATGTGTTAGCTATATAAATAGCTTCGTCTAGGTTGGATGAGTCTTTAGAAACAAACCCGAGTCAATTTGGTTAAGTATAGATCGAGTTCTTAAGCTTAGAAGGTGGACGACTCTCAGGATGAACCAGACGGGGATGAAGACTCACAGCTGTTGGATGGCACGTGTATAAAATGGATGGGTGAGATGAAGCCAGACAGCGCTTCGGTAAATAAAGCGCAAGCCCAGTCAATGGTGAGTAGGAAGGCAGAGTGCCCCACGCAAGCCTTAGGACTTCCTTAGGACTCGTCCCATGATGTCGTGGCGCTACGTGGTTTAAGTAGGAAAATAAGATTTAATTAATTTAGAAAATACCCCCTAACTTCAAAAATCCATATCTTCGTGTAGAAAAATAAAAAAAATAAAAAAAATATCCTAGTGCTCAGTGAACATAGGAGAACAATGTGGAAATGGTTTGAAGTTTATTTGATGCATATTTTATTTTTAATTAATTAAATACTTTTTTGAGTATTTTGATTCTCCATGCATTCAAATATTTCACCATGGCAAGCTATTTGGGTCATTTGTAGCCTCTGTCAAGGTGGATCTTCGCTGATTTTTCCAAAGTCAGATGAAGACCCCTATGAGGAGATATGTATTTTTCAAGTTTATGTCTTTTTTTTGCCTAAATTAATCATAGTAATTAGTATGTCATTTTCAAGTTTATGTCTGTTTTTTGCATAAATTAATCATAGTAATTAGTATGTCGCTTACAAAAATCCAAGAAAATTTTGGTAAGTTCACCGGTAGGTTCACTATGACCAGAGAACCCTAGGAAAATTTGTCATGAGCTAAGTCACTAAGTACACACCTAATTTTTCACAAAATCCTAAAACACAAAGGAAATTAATTTGGAAAAAAAAACATCTAAATTTCAGAGGACATAATTCTCCACTGTAATTTAAAGTCTGGAGGACTCTCCGTAAATTTTCTAAGTTAAAGGCCTCTTTTAACACTTAAAATAATCATAATAATTAAAATATAACTAAAAAAATTATACATTGGTTTTTGGGAGTTCTAAATATTCATTTTGAAATATTTAAATAATGAAAAATTAATAAAAATAACAAAATTAATAAAATTCATGGAAATATTCTAATTTATTTCTAAATTCCTTAAGAGGAATTTGAGTATTTCTCCTAATTTGGTAAGTGAATATATTTAATTTTAAAGCTCAAAAATAATTTTTAAAAGCTAAAAATGGATTTTCCTTAATTTCTCACTAAAATAATTTTAATAATTCAAAGAAAAATTAGAAAAATACAAAATTTTTTTCTCTGTGTTCCTTGACCTTGAAGAGATTTTAAAAAAATATGAAACTTAATTTTACACATTTAAAAAGATTTTATAATTAAATAATACTCCATAATTTAAAATAATTCTCATAATTCAAATAAAACTCAAATAATAATGAAATTTAGTCCACGTGGTTCTCTAGTCTAGGCCTACCTCCTGTAAAAATTTCAAGTCAAGCCGTTGATAGAATACTTACAAACTAGAAAACTGCCATAGGACAAGTCTGAGGCAGATCCCATTACTGGTCAAGTTATTGAATTTTCTTTGAAAAATCCTATGTTTGCATGTAAAGAATTATATAAATTAAATTAAATTTTGAAAAATCACTTTTTGCCCTCTGATGTTTTAATTGACCCATTAGTGAGGTAGGATAAAAATTCCAAAGTTATTTGAATTAAATTTGATGAATTATGAAGTGATAGAGAAACAAGGGCAAAAGGTATAATTTTGGAAATTTAGTCTTAATTAATATTTTGGCTTAATTCATGAAGGGGAAATGGGTAATCCTTGATCTTAATTAACACGTTCAAATTATTGAAACATTAGGAATTAATTGGTAGAAACCAATCTTTTTTTTTTAATTAAAGGATAAATTTGCAATTTCCTAAATTATTAAAATTTGGAAGACTACTAAATTAATTGATCCTAGACTTAGGGGTATGATTTTGGATGTTAATAACTCACTAATTTAATACCCCTATTTGGTGTTCAAATGACATTTAAATGTTTTGATAAAGAATTATTATCACTTAAAATTCAATTTCTTTCAAAAATTACTAATATATCCACCAAGGTCTTAAGGGTTTAGTAGTGACATAAGCTAAATCAAATTTGGTTAAATGAGGATTATAATGATGAATGTAACTAGAAATTGAACACCTATAAAATGCTACAAGCCCAAGTTAAAACAAAAGTTGGCTAAGTGTCTTAATAACATTAACTTGCCCCTATAAGGGTCTTCATCCACATAATTCTCAAATTAAATGATAAATGATGATCACCTTACTCTTACGGATAATTGAAACGTCAATGTTCACTGAGCATTGGAGGTATTCACAGGATGAATTATTAAGCAACATAATAAGTTTAAATAAGCTCGAGACTTTTCACCAGGCAGTGCGAAAGAAACATGGATCTGGAGGGAAGCATGGATCTGCTTCTTTCTCCTGACTTTTTGGATACCTCGGAGGTCTACTAAACTTAGTTTATTTTGCTTAATAAAATCATCCTTAATCAAATAAATGAGGGCTCAACAAGATATTATTTAAGATTTGGTAGATCACCAAAACTTATTTCCCCGCTTTACATAAAATGCTTTTATATAAATACACTTGCATGCATTTTGAGTTTCAGTTGAAGATGATGAAAAAACCATCCAGGTACGCTTTTATTGTAATTTATTTTATCTACATTTCTAGTTTCTCGTACTTTACTTTACGATATGTTTCTATACTTACTCACCTGCATGTATGAAAAAAAAACAAACTTTCATGTTAAACAGCGATGTCACCCTGCATGAAAACCAAAACTGCTAGGATAGTCGCAAAACCCAAAACGAAAACAAAAACTAAAATCAACCAAGATAAAATTCACCGCCTCAACATTCAAAATAAAAAACAACTCAAAATTTAATCATAAACATCACAAAACCACAATTGTAACTAGTTTAACATGTCTCTATCGGATGATTGGGAATCCCTTGGAGGAGGTAACCTATGGTTGCTAATGAGGCTTCCCACGGTCTAAATAAAAGTTTGGAACTCGTTAAGTTCAGTTTATTAAATTCATTTGAACTAAGTGAATCCAATAGAAATAGTGGTACCGAAATGAGAGAACCGTAGGATCTTAATCGGTGTCGCTCTAATCAACTTTAATATGCCCCATGGTAGTTTAATGATCGTAACTATAGGGCCATTTGATTTGACATCATTACCTGACACCTTAGAAAACTTGAACTCTCCATGACATGGAGCTTGGAGCTAGTATTGTGGGCAACACAACCAACAGTTGCTAATGAGGCTTCCCACAGTCTAAATGAAAGTTTGGAACTTATTAAGTTCAGTTTACTAAATTCATTTGAACTAAGTGAATCCAATAGAAATAGTGGTACCGAAATGAGAGAACCGTAGGATCTTAATCGGTGTCGCTCTAATTAACTTTAATATGCCCCATGGTAGTTTAATGATCGTAACTATAGGGCCATTTGATTTGACATCATTACCTGGCACCTTAGAAAACTTGAACTCTCCATGACAAGGAGCTTGGAGCTAATATTGTGGGCAACACAACCAACTCAACAGCAGAACATGTCTACTCCATCTAAATCATTCCTAAGAATTAAACAACAAGCCATAGGATTTTGAGGTCGTTCGCCTAGTGCGTCATAAATCATCATCCTTTTCTTTAGGCCTTTGTGTAGCTCTGCTATACAATTTAAGCCCTAACTCGTCTTAGGATTCCGAGGTTATCGTTCGCCATGTCTTAAAGCCTCACATCTTCCAGGCTATTTGTGTGATCATTTCACACAAATGTAAGCCCTAAATTAATAAAATTGGGAGAATGAAACGCTTAAATATTTCTCCTCAAAACTAAATCCAAAACTAAAGCCAAACATTAGGATAGATTAGGAAGTCACCGAGGTTCTCCTCCGGATTTATGATATATCCTAGTTGTTTCTTCTCTGGATTGTACAACAAATGTTCCAAATTTGGTCCATTCCCATTTCACACCTCTTTGTCCGATTTTGTTGAAAACTCTTATCTTTTGACCTCTTTGAAGATAATATTTCCTAATTTTTATCGAGAGTTTTCTTAAGTGACCCTTGTCATTTAAGATGTAATTAAATATAGGGGCTTGCCTTTATAGGAAGCTTTTCTAAACCCAACTTAATATAAACCCTATTTAATTCTTCATATTAAATAGGGGAACTTATCAGCAAATAAAATGGTTATCGCAGACCAATCGAATGTGATATATTTCTTAGTTTATTTGATTAAGTCTCACCCTCAAGTCTTGTGTTTATCTTTCCAGATAAATACATGGTTTGAGGTATAGTGCTCTTTCATTTAAACTACGAAAAATATGGGGTCAGTTTGATTTCATATTTTTTCTTAAACTATATATATATATATATATATATATATATATACATACATGTAAGTTTACTGTCCTTCTGAAGCAAGCGATGAGATTTTAATTTCGGTAGCCAACAGCTTCCAACGGGCAACTCTACACCCAAAATAGTGCCAAAAACCAGACAGACTCTTGGTGTGTGAACTGTGGCCCACATGGCAGCTGAGGTGGATGGTGTCGACAAATGTGAGTGCACGGTGTGTGAGTTCGAAGTCACTGTTGGTTGAGGTGGCGCCGCGTGGATAAGTAGAAAAATATGGATTTTCTGAATTGTTTTAAATGCCTAAACTTTTAAAATCTATATCTTTCTCTAGAAAAAATCATAAAAGTAAAATAAAATAACACTCTTGCTCAGTAAACAGAGGAGAATAATGTGGACTAAAAATAAAATATTATTTTTATGTTCCCTGATTTTTAATGAATTAAATACCCTCTGGAGTATTCCAATTCATTATGATCAAACATTGCTCACCATGGCTTGAAATTTTGAGGGTTTGTTCCTCAGGATAGAGGCTATGTCCTCTGATTTTTCCAAGGTAAGAGGGCATCTCTATGCTTCTAAATCTACTTTTCAAGCTATGGATGCCATTTTGGCTTATTTTAATTATAAAATCAAAATATCACTTAGAAAATTGTGGAAATAATTTTAGTAGATTTCTTCTTGTCAGAGAAGTCTTGGAACAATATCATGATGTCTTGAATTATTTGTAAATTTTTATATTTAACTAAATGTAAATATCTTGTGTTAATTTTGTAATCTATATACTTATCAAATACCTTTGTAAATCCCACAAAAATCATGTTTATCCACTGTAAAATTTAAAAATTATTTGAATAAGTTCAAGAAGTTGATTTTCGAGGGACCCATGTATTTTTGTACAAAAAAAATTATAATAAATTAAATATACTTGGGAAAATTATGAAAAGTGGTTTTCTGAGTTCCTTGTGATCAGAGGCACTTGGGAAAAATAAAAATTACTTTTTATAAAATACTTAATTTTTTAGCTTTATTTTGAATTTTTAAATAATTAAAATAATTAAAAATCTCAAAAATATCAAATTATTTCAAAAATCTGCCTAAGTGCCCTATGATCACTTGGGACTCATTAAAAATATTTTTCCTAATTTTCTAAGTTTAAAAAATAATTTTTAAAGGTTTAAAATTGGATTTTCCTTATTTTCCTAATAAAATAATAATAATAATTTAATTTAAAAAAATCAGGAAATTTTGTCTAAGTATTCCTCTGACCTAGGGAAACCTCTAATAGTTTTTCCCATAAAAAAAAGTTTATTTTGGAAAGTTAAATGAATCAATTTCTAAAAATCCTATTTGCTAAATTTAAATAAATAATTAAATTAAATTAAATTATGAGAAGTCCACCTATTCTCCTCTAATATTGTAATCACCTTATGGATATGACACTCTAAACCCTCAAAGTAATTTGGGTTGTGGTTAATGAGTTATGATGTGAAGTGTCCCAAGGGCAAAGTGGTAATTTTAGACTTTGGTGCCTAAATCTAAATTTATGACTAACCAAGAGAAAATAGGTAATTTTGTTCTTAATGAACATGTTTTGATGATTGAAATACAATGGGATTAAAAGGTAGAAACTCACTCACCACCCATGCACAACATCAACAAAATCATAATTTTCCTAATCTTCATGACTTGAAAGTCAATTAAGATGAAATGATTCTTAAGTGATTTGCTTAAGCTAGAAAAGATGATAATATAGCTTTCTCAAGCCCAAAGTTAAGGATGATGTGATCATTCAATAGGATATATATCACTTAAATCAAAATCTTGATAATCACCATTCCACCTATCATGATTGTTAAGGGTTTGGTAGTGACATAGACTCGATAGGCTCGATGTTTACACTCAATTGATCAGATTTAGAAGGTAACATGATTGGTGATTAACACCTTTAAACACTACAAGCCTAACCTTAATTGTAGGAACCACAACCTTACATAACCTAAACTTGCCTTAGGGGTACCCACTCACATAACTCTTAAATGAAACATCAATTGATTAACTGGGTATATAATTAAATTGTCAAGTTTCACTGGGTAACAGGGTAGTCACACTCTAGCTTCAGATGATTACTGGAATAATATGATAAGTTCAAAATGAACTTGGAATATTTCAAGAGATCTTCAAAGTGGTCCAGGGTCATGCCTTGAGAATTTTGAAATCTATTTGACATTCTGAAGAGCAAGTTAGACTTGTCATATTTTTTTTCTAAAATCATCTACTAGGATCTTAGGATCTTCTAAGATTCAACATAGGATCTTCTAAGATTCAACAAAGTCATAACTTGGGGTTTGGTATCTAAACCTTCATCTGCTTTTGCAACTTAAATTCCTTGTAAAATAATATACATGTCTTGCAAGTACTGACCTTTCAGGTGGTGGAACAAGAAGAATCAATGGGTACACTTTTAAAATAATGCATTTACATTTCTATACTGCTTGCCTCGAGCTTGCATGTTAAACAACGATGTCACCCTTCATGAAAACAAAAATTACTAGGATAGCCACAAAATTAAAACCATAACCAAAACTAAAATTAATCAAGATAAAATTCACCACCAATACATTCAAAATATAAGACAACTCAAAATTTAATCACAAACATCAACAAAAATTGAAAATTGCAACTAATTTAAAACGTCTCTATCAGATGATCGGGAATCCCTTGGAGCAGGTAACCTACGGTTGCTAACGAGATTTTCCACTTATCTAAATAAAATTATGGAACTCAATAAGTTGAGTTTAGTAAATTCATTTGGACTACGTGGATCCAATAGAAAATCGTGGTACCAAAATGAGGGAACCGTAGGATCTTAACCAGTGTCGCTCTAATCAACTTTAATATGCCCCATAAATATGCCCCATAATATTTAACCATAATATTTAAAGAACCATAACTATAGGAACATTTAATTTAACATCATAACCTGACACATTAGAAAACTTAAACTCGTCATGGCATAGAGTTTAGAACTTGCATTGTGAGCAACACGATCATCTTCAACAACAAAACATGTCTTCATCAGCTAAACCACTCCTCAAAACTAAACAGCAAGCCATAGGATTTTGAGGTTATTTTATTATGCAACATAAATCCTCATCTTATCTTTAAGCCTTTGTATAGCTCTGCTATACTATATAAACCCTAACTCGTCTTATGATTTCGAGGTTGTTGTTCGTCACGACCTAAATCTTCACATCTTCCAGGCCATTTGCGTGATCATTTCACATGAATGTTAATCCTAAACAAATAAAATTGACAAAATGAAACATTTAAATATTTCTCTCCAAAACTGAAACCAAACATTAGGATAGCTTGGGAAGTCACCGAGGTTCTCCTCAGAATTAGTGACATCCCCTAGTTCTTCATCCTTTAGACTTTACAACAAAATGTTTCAAATTTAAGTCAGTCCCTTTCACACCTCTTTATCCGATTCTGTTGAAAAGTCGTCCTATCCTCTTGACCTCTTCGAAGATAATATTCCCTAATTTTTATTGAGAGTTTTCTTGAGTGGCTTTGATCATTTAAGATTTAATTAACTATAGGGACTTTGCCTTATAGGATGACTATTGAAACCCAACTTAATATAAACCCTATTTAATTGCTCATATTAAATAGAGGAACTAGTCAACTTATAAATAAAATGTTTTTTGCAGACCAAATAGATGTCATATATTTCTTAGTTTATTTGATCGCGCCTCACCCTCAAGTCTTGTGTTTATCTTTTGGGATAGATACATGTTTGAGGTATAGTGCCCTTTCATTTAAACTATGAAAGATATGGGATCAGTTTGATTTTATATTTTTCTAAACTAATATATATGTAAATTAAATGCCTTTCCAAAGCGGGCGATGGGATTTCTTTTCCGGCGACCGACAGCTTCCAACGGGTAACTCCACAACCAAAATAGTGTCGACATTTTCATAACTCATTTAAGCTAAGTAAATTCAAAAGAAAATAGTGATACCAAAATGTGGGAATCGTGATATCCTAATTGGCGTCGCTCTAATCAACTTTAACCGCACCTTTGATTGAATTTTTTTAACTTGTCATTTAAACCTTTAAACCTTAGACTTTAGGACTGCTACTTCTTTGAGGAGCTTGGAGCTAACTTTATGGTCAACCTTCTATAATAACAATGTGCAACAACATAAGAATCTACAATAATATTTCTTTCTTAGAATTTAAACAATAAGCCATAGGATTTTCAGGTTATCTGCCTAGTGCGACATAAATCTTAAACTCTTTCTTTAGGCTTTAACACAGTCCTGTTGTGCAATTTATGCCCTAACTCATTTTAAGAATCTGAGGCTGGCGTTTATCACGACATAAATCCTCACATCTTCCAAGTTATTTGTGCG
>NW_018251858.1:5623-7720 GCF_001263595.1 Phalaenopsis equestris | reverse complement strand
GGAACATTTTGTTATAGAGTCTAAAGGAGGAAGAACTGAGGGATGTCATAGATCCAGAGAGGAACCTCGGTGACTTCCCAAGCTATCCTAATGTTTGGCTTTAGTTTTGAGGAGAAATACTTAGGTGTTTCATCATCTCAATTTTATTAGTTATGACTTACATTCGTGTGAAACTATCACAAAAATAACCTGGAAGATGTGAGGGTTTAGGTCGTGAGAATTCTAAGATGAGTTATGACTTATATTGTATAGCAGGGCTGTACAAATGCCTAAAGATAATGTGAGGATTTATGTTGCATAAGCAAGCAACCTCAAAGTCCTATGGCTTTGTTGTTTAAGTCTAAGGAAGGAAGATTGGTTTATCTGGGAAAGACATGTTTTACTATTGAAGATGGTCGTGCTGGCCACCATGCTAGCTCCAAGCTCCTTGTTGTGACGAGTTTGAGTTTTCTAGTGTGTCAAGTTATGATGTTAAATAAGGTGGTCCTATTGCTGAAGTTCTTTAAATTTTTATGGGGGCATGTTAAAGTTGATGAGAGCGACACCGGTTAGGATCCTACGGTTCCCTTGTTCCGGCACCACTATTTTCTATTGGATTCACTTAGTCCAAATGAACTTACTAAACTCAACTTAATGAGTTCCATAATTTCATTTAGACCGTGGGAAGCCTCGTTAACAACCGTAGGTTACCTCCTCCGGTGGATTCCTGATCATCCGATAGAGAAATCTTAATTTATTTGCAATTGTAGTTTTGTGTGATATTTGTGATTAAACTTTGAATTGTTTTATATTTTAAATATTGTGGCGGTGATTTTTTATCTTGGTTGATTTTAGTTTTAGTTTTGGTTTTTGTTTTGGTTTTGTGGCTATCCTGATAGTTTTAGTTTTCATGCAGGATCGCGTCGTTGCTTAGCATGCAAGTTTGCAGGTATAAAAGTACAATATAAAAGTATAAGAAAGACAACGCTAAAAACTGTAAAAGCGTACCTGGTGAGTCTTCTAGTTCCACCACCTGAAACTCAAAATGCATGTTAAGGCAGTTCATGTATTGGCAAAAAAGTAAGGTTTTGGTAGTTTTCCTAACCTTATGTCATATCTTAGTGGGTCCTTAGGAGTTTAATTAAGGATGATGTTGTCAAGCAAAACATATTAAGTTTAGTAGATCTCCGAGGTATCCAACAGATCTAGAGAAAGGACCAGGTCTGTGCTACTCTCTCGCTGCCTGGTGGAAATTCTCGAGTTCTTTTAAACTTATTATGCTGCTTAATAATTCATCCTGTAAATACCCTTAGTGCTTAGTGAACATTGATATCTCATTTTTCCCTAGGAATAGGGTAATTATCATCTGCAATTTAATTATGTGGGTGAAGACCCTTAAAGAGGCAAATTAATGTTATTAGAACACTTAGCCAAATTTTGGTCCTAATTGGGTTTGTAAAGTTTGAAAGAAGTTTTAATTTTCAATGATGTTTACTTTTTTATCCTCATTTAATCAGCCTTGATTTAGCATGAGTCACTACTAAGCCCTTAAGACCTAGGTGAGTGTCTTAATTTGTTTTGAAAAGGTTAAGCTTTAGGTGTTCATAATTCATGATTTGATCTTTATTTGAAAATTAAAATAGGGGTATTAAATTGATTAATTATTTGACTTCAAAAGTCATACCCCTAAGTCCTAGGTTCATTTTATTTTAATAAACTCTCAAATTTTAATAATTTAGAAATTTATTAATTTATCTTTTCAATTAAGAAAGTGAAGTTGGTTTCTACCAATTAACCCCTTGTGTTTCAAACATCCAAATTAAAGTCGGAGGTTGACCAAAGGAAAATATGTTGAGATTTTCATACTTATTTACATTATTTTTGATGATATTGCACTTTTAAAAGATGTATTTTTGATGTTTTATTGCATGAATGATGAATTAGGGTCATTAGAGCAAAAAGATGCAAAAAGGAGCGAATTTGGAGCGAAAAGGACCAAAATGTGAAGATTGAACTAGGGCGCCGACGGCGAGCCCAAAGGCGCCGACGACGAGATTTTCTCGAGACTCCAGACAAATAATTTAGAAGGACCGTGACAGCGACTTTATATATGCTTAA
>NW_018251858.1:0-3872 GCF_001263595.1 Phalaenopsis equestris | reverse complement strand
GTGTATTTATTAAATATATAATATTTTAAATAGAGAAAATAAAATTTTATATTTTTCAAAAATCCTTCTAAGGTCAAGAAACTCAAAAGAGAAGATTTTATATTTTTTTAAAATTTTATTTGATTATTGGCATTATTTTTAATGAAACCCCATTTTTTCCTTTAAAAATTATGTTTAAGCTTTAAAATTCAATATTTTTATTTATAAAATCAGAAAAATTATTTTAAGTATTCCTAAGTGCTTAGGAAGTAATTTAGAACATTTCCATAAATTCTATTATTTTTGTGATTTTTATGGATTTTTAATTATTTAAATATTTAAAATAGGTTAAAAATTAAGTTTTTATTTTAAAGATTATTTTATTTTCAGAAAATACCTCTGATCACAGAGAACTCAAAAAATCAACTTTTATAATTTTTCAAGTTATATTTTGTGTTTTAAAAATTATTTTAGTGCCAAAAAAGTTATTTATCTTTAAACATCAACTTAAGTTACCAAATGATCTCAAAATGTTTTGGAATTTTTATGGGGAGTTCTCTGGACCCTAAGAAATAGTGGAGATCAAGAAACAAGTCATTTTGTTGTTTATATTTTTCAAAATTAATTATCATAAAAATTTAGGGTTTGTAAAGATTATGTGTGTTTTGAATGACTTAGCTCGTGACAAATTTTCCCAAAGGCTCTCTGGTCATCATTAACCTTCCAAAATTTACTTGGATTTTTCTAGGTAACATGCTAATTTCCATAATTATTTTAAGCAAATAATGCACATAAACTTAAAAAATGTGATTCTCTGTCTAGGGACCACTTCTGACTTTAGAAAAATCAGAAAATGTTCCCTAAGACAGAGGCAACAACATGCTAAAATTCCAAGCTATAATGAAATGCCTATATGCATGGAGAATCAAAAGATTCCTAACCCTAATGAATTTTTAAAAAAGCAAACATGCATCAAATGGACATAAAATTTATTACACATTTTTCTCCTCTATTCACTGAGCAAGAGGATATTTTTATTTTATTTTTTTTATTTTTCTACACCAATATATGGATTTTTTAAGTTAGGGGTCATTTTTGGAATTAATTAAACCCTTATTTATCTATTTAAACGCGCGGCGCCACCTCAACCTACAACGGCTCCGAAGCTCCACATGGCGCGCTCCCATGCAACACCACCGTCCACCTTAGCACTGACTCAGCCCGCGATTTATGTTTCGAAGCATTTTCCGGCTTGATATCGACCGTCCATCCGACCTTCCATCCGATAAACGCGCGATCGGACGACTCCCTGTCATCGTCCCCAATAGCCTAGCCCGAGAACCGTTCATCTTCTAGCCTTAAGATCTCTCTCATTTCTTAACCAAATTAAGTGAATTTTTTTTAAAATGCTCGTCTTGACTAGAGAAACATATACATACGGTTATGATGCCATGAGATCAACTCAAAACAAATGAAGAGTTAAAATAGGCTCGGGAATAAGATAAGTTTTATACCTTGGCTCTAAGAAGTGAAGCTTCAATCAGAGGGTCTTGGCACATTTGTTGGGATCCAAGGAGGCTAGAGATTGAGCCTCATGTATTGTTGTAAAGCCTAGGTATGATTTTGATCAAGACCAATTTTGGGTGTTGGTCTAGAGCTATTGTAGAGGCTATTTCAGAGGATAATTTGATGGGGCTTTATCTCCTCTTGTTGTTGCGAAGGTGTGGGCACAAGCAATTGAAGTTTGTTGGATTTTTCAGGGATATCCTGTTTCTGCCTTAATTTTCAAGCTCAAAATTAGGTGGTTACACAGGGTGAATCAAGGCAATGGAGTGATTGGAATGGGCTATGGAGGTCTCAAAGAAGATCTGTGAGTGATTTGGGAGGCTCTCTCTGAGAAAATTTTAGCACACCTCGCATGGCCGTGGAGGTGAGTTTTTATAAAAATGGACATGGGGTGGCTCTCAGTGCAAATTATTAGGTGCATTATGGTGCTTAGGTGGAGGGCAGATGAGCTCTACAATTTTGTTTGGTTGAGCTGGCCTTTAGGTTTGATTTGGGTGAAGTTCCATGGGGTTAGCTCTCGGTTTTGAGCTTCTCCGACGACTAGGCCGGTCGGCCATGGCAGAGGGAGGTGGCTAGGTGCTAAGGGCATCCAGGGGAATCTGTCAAAGCAACTTAATGCAATGAGGTTTAGTTTTGGTAAAGGTATCTTAGGCATGTGCATTTTTGGAAATAAAATCCCTTAATTTGGGGGACAATTGGTCCATGGCTTATTTTAGGTGGTTATATGGGTTTTGGCTCAGTCTTAGGGTCTAACCAATGATTGAGGTGGAGTTAATTTGATGACTTTGGGGTAGTTAGGCCATCTTTAATGCATATGTTCAATGTGGGTTCAAGTGATCAAAGTTTAGGTTTGGGCTAGGTTAGCCATGTCAATTAACGCAATTGATTAATCAACATTGTGTAGATGATTGTTATGAAGACTTTTGGTGAAGGGTTGAAGTGATTTTGAGTTCAATTGGTAGGTCAATTTGAGGGATTTCTGAAATTTGGTCAATTTGGATATGTTGGGCTAGACATGGGTCGACATGTTGGGCTAGACATGGGTCTTGGTTGGGCTAGCCTTGGGCTAAGTCCAAATTTAATGGTCCACATGATCAAGGGAGATGTTGTGAAGATTTTTCAAGAAGGGGTAGAGTGGAAATTTTGGGGTTAAAGCCCTCAATTTGGTGAGATTTGAGGACATGGCCAATTTGGGGCAAATTTGGGGCTTTTAGACTTTGGTTGAAATCAAATGAATTTGAGGTCTCACCAAGGCCAATTGAAGGTCAAATTTTATGTGTAGGAATGTTGTGAGGGTTTTTCAACACAAATTGTGGCCAATTGAGTGGACTATGGGTTCAATTTGGTGGAACCAAGCCATAGGACCAAAACTGGGGGTTTGACTTATATTGGGTTCAAATCATGGACCAATTGAGCTTGGATTTGGTCTAGATTGGTTACATCAAGGGTGAATTTGAGTTTAGAACTGAAATTGAGGTAAATTGAGAGACATTTGGGGTAATTTGGGGAAAATATGGGCCTTTAAAGGGTAATTTGGGGGTTTTGGTCAAAGATGGTCAAATTGGCCAAATTGGGTCATGTGATAGTTGAGAAAAATGAAACTGGGAATATTTGAGAGGTTTTAGGAATATTTTAGAATTTTTGGAATTTTGGGGTAAGGAGTGTATTTTGGTAATTTGGCCAATTTTGGTGATTTTGGGTATTTTGGGGTGTTTTCAAGGTGCTTGAAATTATTTTTGAGTCAAGTTGGGCATTTTGGGTAGATTTGGAAATTTTGCCAAATTTGAGGTTCCAAGGGTATCCAGGTAATTTGGGGGAATTTAGGGGCAAAATGATATGTTGGGTGTCTTGGTAGAGTTGGAGTGCCAACCACCATCAATAAGTCATGGACCAATGTAAACCCCATTTTGGGTCCTCTATGTAGTGATCTTAGCCAATAGCCTAAGGCTAATGGGTTTAGGAGACCACCTACATGAGTCTCCCAAAAGTATCAAGGGATCAAAACCTAGAAGTTTAAGTTTAGGATAGTGAGTGATTCTGAGTGTAAGTGATTGCAAGTGAGTGCCTTAACCCTAGACCAATACCCAGGGTCAGCCCTAAGGTCTAGCAGTCCTAATGGGTGACTCATCTTGAGTTCCCCTATAATGACCCCACCTACTAAGTGCTAGAGGTTAGGACCAATATGTCAACTTCAAGTTGAGTAGAAAGAGTTTGGGATTTCTAATGGTGAGGGTTCCTTGTCTAGTTTTCTAAGAATAGTCAATGAGAGAGTCCTATGGCTAAACCTTAGGAGACTAAAGAGGAAAAACTAAACCTCAACCAAAAGT
>NW_018251857.1:72358-74459 GCF_001263595.1 Phalaenopsis equestris | reverse complement strand
GGTAAGATGGATATATGTAAACATTGAAGTTTAGGAGTTGGATATATATATATATATACATAATGAGTGGTATCTATGTGAATCATTCTTTATTGTCTAATTCTGAATCGTTGGTGGAGTTTTTTTTTTTAAATTATTTCAAAGAGGATAATGATCACTTTTTCCCCAGTTGTATTTTTTTGTCATTTCCTTAAGCATGGCATCATTACACTAAAGACTCGATAATTAGCCCTCCTGAACATATTTTTGGATTCTTCATGAATGTCTTGATTGATCACTATTTTTCATTAGTACCTGGATGGGCCTGTATTAATAGTATGTAATGATGATCCGTATCCGAATAAATATATATGGCTTCGCTTTCACTAAAGTTTAATGATAAATTAATTATTTGTAAAGATGTAAAAACTAGGAATAATATGCTGATATATAAGTGTTTTGTAAGAAACAGTTTTTTTTTTCTTTTTAAAGTTATTAAATGCATTACTAATATCATTAGTAGATTATATCAATTTCAAAGGCATTTGAAATGTTATATGTTTTACAAAAACAATTATTTTCATGCAAGTAATTTGTCAAAAAAATTTTCATAAATCCTATTATTCATATAATTTCAATTTTTTTCTTTTGAAATAAAAAGGGTAACTAGTTCAAATAATGTTTTTGATCTAATTATTTAAGAAGCTAGCATTATAATTTGAACGGGTATAGAATAAATAAATGTTCATATACACAAAAAAATCAATGAAATTGGTGCGGAAGCTTTGATAAAACTCATTAGTTTTGATTTTGATCCGATTTTTAGGAGCAAAACTTTGCTCTATTTGAGTGAAATTTGGCCTAAATAAAGCTTGAAATTAATTCAGTCCTAGACCTAAAGCTCTTGCCTTAAATTTTATATTTAATTTGACATATGAGACATTTAATCTTGGTGCTCTGCTGGCTTTCACTTAATATTTTCACTTCTAAAAGTATTCCATTCATAGTATGGAGAGAGAGTTTTAACAATTAGATGAATATTGTCGACTTCATTTTTTGTCACAGTATTTGCATGAACATCATCTCTTGGTCCGGTGCAGCCACATTAGCGATTATGCTAGGCCCGGGCATGATCAAGCTCAAAAATACCTCGGTGTGGCCACCCTTAGTATGGGCATGGCCACAACAAGAAGTTTCTTGGCATAATAATGCCAACCGTAGGCGTGACCACGCCAAGATATAGTTGAAGTGCCACTCCACGTGGTCCCCTTTAGTGACACGCCACCGATCTGTGGTGATTGTCAATGGATCGAAGCACAAACCGTCATGCCGTTTTATAAACTGAGATCCATGGCTCTTCCAACCGTCTGATTCATCGTGGTGGTTGACGCACCACCTAATCCGAATGACTAAATAGGGCTCTACCAACACAATCCCAGCTAAAAATAGGCGGTCTTTGGCACTCTCTGACATGTTCACGCTTCAACACTCTCCACTTCAGACATTCCACTCTCAACATTCTCCATTACTCCAAGGAAAAAGAAACAAGTTCTCCGCAGAACCTCATCCCCTTCGGTCAGCCTCCTCTTCGGTGAGATTCTCTCTTCTTTTTATAATTTAAGAATTTATTTTTCTTAAGTCTAGTTAGGCTAGGTCAACCAATTCAAAAGCCTTGGATTAGGCTTGGATTTAGGCTAAACTTAGGTCGACCCGAACCCAGCTTAAACCCTAACCCAACCTAGGAAATCCACTAATTGGTTTTAGCTAAACCCTAGCCTAGGGCCAGTGCGTTTAGGCGACCATCTACATGAGTCTCCCAAAGGATCAAGGGATCAAAGTCAACAATTTTAGGTTTAAGGTTGTGAGTGGGCATAGGTGATAATGAGTGCAATTGAGTGCAAGTGAGTGAAAGTGAGTGTCTTAGCCCTAGACCAACACCCAGAGTCAACCCTAAGGGCAAGCAGTCTTATGGGAACTCACCTTGAGCTCCCCCATATTGACCCCACCTACTAAGTGCTAGAGGTTAGGACCAATATGTGGAACTTCAAGTTGAGCAAAGAGGAATGTAGAATTTCTAATGGTGAGGGTTCCTCTTCTAGATTTCTAGGAATAGTCAACAGGA
>NW_018251857.1:23303-62511 GCF_001263595.1 Phalaenopsis equestris | reverse complement strand
TATTCTTTCGGGCCGGTTTATTATCCAATTCTCATGCTCAAAACAGCAGGAAAAATTGTTATTTATAATTTTCCAGTTATTCGATAGGTCCGGACAACCACATTGCATCTACGGGCTTTCACCTCGCGGCTCCTTATCCAAACTCCCAGAGAAGAGTGCCGGTTCCGCTGTTTCGCTGGAACTTCAAGGACGTATATCCGATATGCCGGGAAAGTGAAGTTGATTCTCATCTACGGGCGCTGGTAATTTCAATGGCTCTCTCAACAGTGAAGATATCAGAGCTCTCTTTCCACAGTTCCATGATTTCCAAGCCCCTTCGCAACAATCCCTCTCTCTCCCGCCTCCTTCACCGCCGCTTTCTTCTCCTATTCTCCACCACAGCTTCCCTCCACTTCGCGGAACGCACGTCCTGTGGAGGCGCCGGAACCGATTCTCGTCGTTCCTTCCTCCATCGAAAATCAAAATGGGACGACGACGCCTGTTTTGATGAAAATTCGAACCAGATAACCGCCACTCCCTCCTGGATCCAGCAATGGAATACCCCGGAACCCCAGACATCCCCAGCCACCCGAGATGCAGGAGGCTCCATAGACAGGATCGTCCATCGGCTTCGTAGTCTAGGTCTGGGTCTAGATGATGATGATGATGAAATGGAAGAAGTGGAGGTGAAGCCGCAAGTTCAGTTGGACGGCAGCGAGAGGTTGGGAGATTTACTTGAGCGAAGCTGGAATCGGCCCGATACCCAGTACGTGGACCAGCCGGTTCTGCCATGGGAGAGGGACGGGTATAATCAGTTCACGGAGGGAGAAGATGGGAACCAGAAGAAGAAAAAGAGGGTGAGGGCGCCGTGGCTTGCGGAACTTACCATTGAAGATTCGGAGCTCAGGAGGCTGAGGCAGCTCGGGATGACGCTGAGGGAGAGGATTAGCGTGCCCAAGGCTGGGCTCACTCAGCCTGTACTGGAAAAGATTCATGATACCTGGCGAAAGTCGGAGCTGGTGCGGCTCAGGTTCCATGAGGCGCTGGCACGTGACATGAAAACGGCGCATAAACTAGTTGAGGTTGGAGATCTTTTTTATCTTATTTTATCTATTTATATTATGATTTTTTTTTGTTGGTTTTCTGCCGACCCCATTGCAGGGACACAGAAATTAGGATTATTACAGTGTATATGCAGTTTGTTTGGGGAGTGAAGCTTTACTCTTTTTCAGGTGATTAGTTTTTCTGAAAATAAACAAATGTGATATCAGCACTCCTAAATGGCCCTTATTGTCAATCTTGTCAATGATACATGGGGATTTACTTATGGTTTTGCATTATCTAATATTTGGGAAGCTTGCTTGCGGGCATAGGATGCCATGTTTCACTTTTTATCTTGATGGGTTTTCATGTATAAATTGTAATTCAGGACAATGAATGAGCATGTTTTTTATCTCTCATGCATTCTGAATGGACATTGGTGCTCTTTTGCAACATTCTATCTAATAAATGTCATGAAAATAGACAGACTTGCGTACCTAAGGAAATTGCAAATCTTGATATGCAAAATATATGAGTTGTTTTGTGTATATTACTTCTAAATTGTTAATACATTAATTAGATACATTTATATATGGGAAAAGGAAATTTCTGTTGTGAACGTAGGTTATACAATATATAGGAGATTGAAGAATGTATGTTAAAAATAAAATCTTCAAACATTATCTAACTAGTTCGTATTTTGGGAGATTTAAGTAGTGGGAGAATGATATGGCATGGCCATACACTTTGTGTTATCTATAACTTCATTCATGGATGACGATAGTGATATCTCTGTGTTCTTATTGATTATTATACTTTCTACTAGTTGTCTTTCTTTTAGCACTTCATTTAGTGTCTTTGGATTTTTTCTTACTCATTATCACACTTCATGTATGAAAAGAAGTCTCATCTCATTTTGTAATTTTAATCAGCGTCGAACAGGTGGATTGGTTATATGGAGATCAGGCAGCGTGATGATAGTTTATCAAGGAAGCAACTATAAACGACCTTCCAAGTTCCAAATTTCTCAAATTGAAGTGAACTCAAATAAGATACTAGATGAAGATGATCAACATTTTGTTCCAGATATTTCGAGTGCTACTATGTTATCTAGTGAAAAAAGAGACCATGATTCATCTTCAAGTTCAAATCATATCAAACCATTTCAGATTATCAGAAAGCCTGTTGAAAGCATGACCGAGGAGGAAGCAGAGTACAATATATTACTTGATGAATTGGGCCCTCGTTTTGTTGATTGGTGGGGAATTGGGATATTGCCTGTAGATGCTGACTTACTACCTCAAACTGTTCCTGGATTTAAAACTCCTTTCAGACTTCTTCCAGTGGGAATGCGTTCAAGGCTTACTAATTCGGAGATGACAGATCTTCGCAAGCTTGCGAAAGGACTTCCGTGCCATTTTGCCTTAGGTATTGTTCATTCTAAGGTTTGAAGTGTAGGCTATGATTTTTACTTGATCTTATGGACCTCTTGAGTTTATGGTTGTATCTTGATGAAGGGAGAAATAGACACCACCAAGGTCTGACGGTTGCCATACTGAAGCTTTGGGAGAAGAGTTTAGTTGCCAAGATTGCCATCAAGCAGGGAATTCAAAATACAAATAACAAACTAATGGCTGAGGAACTAAAGGTAGACAGTCTATGAGATTCTCCCTTATTCCAATTTATTTGATTTGTTATTTCAAGTTTGCTTTCGTTCTATTTTATAAAATTTTCTTGCCAAACCTAGTGCGTAATGCATATGCAACAAAAGTTTGCTCTTGAATTCTATTGACTCTACCATTCATTTTTAATAAAAATCAATATTGTTAATTTTTTTAAATGAATGCTCTTATACTTTCACCAAATGATCTTATTTCTATGCAACATGTTGTAAGGATACAAAATGGAAAAATCTTTGAAAATTGTTATATGGACATAACAACGCATATGACATAAAACTTGCACATATATGCAGACATTCACATGTAAAACGAACAAATATATATTTATTTATTTTTTGTGCCTATGCATAATGTAGACATTAATTTAGGGCCAATTTGGGTAGCATTTTTGGCACGGTGTGTTTTGAAAATGTGGCTGGGAATGTTTGGAACTAGTGGCACGGTGACGTTCCTAAATAATCTGTCTAAAAAGCGGCCCTGGGTTCGACCCTGAGACCCGCGTTTCTTTATGTATATATTACCCTGCTGCCCCATGGCTCCCTCTCTTGACGTCTTGGCTCTCTCTCTCGCTTTTCTTTTTCCTTAGCTATCTCTCTCAATTGCTCTCGCAATGTTTTTACTCCGCTGCCTAGGTATCTTGTTTTTCTCTCACGTCTCTCGAGCGATCTCTCCGGTGGCAACTTGCCTTTCTCCTCTCTCTTTTTCAACCATTCTCTGGTTATTATGCATTGTATGTAATTCATGTGCTCATATTTGATGGAATGACTTTCTCTTTGCAATTTGTGGCTTTCTCATTTGCGATATATAGGGTTTTGTGAGAATTTTGTGGAATCGACCTTGAACTTTCTCATTTTGTGGCTTTCTCATTTTTTTTTGTGGTTATTATGAGAATTTTTGCTAATTTTGTGATTTGTAGGGTTTTGTAGAATGGTGTTTCGAGTGTTCTGTATGTAGATAACACTATTTCGGGTGCCCTATATGTCACTGCTTCAATTGAAAAATGGATGAAAGTGAGAGATTGATTTGTAGATAGCACTGTTTTTGTGCCTTATATGTCACTACCTCAATTAAAAAATATGGAATGTAAGATGCACTGTTTCGGGGGCCCTATATGTAGATAGCACTGTTTCGGGTGCCATGTATGTAGATAACACTATTTCGGGTGCCTTGTATGTAACCAGTGAGAATTTGAAAAATATGGGTGCCCTATAAATAATGTTTTGGTTGCTTGATTTTTGAGCGATAATTTGAAAAATATGGAGTTGTGTTTTATCTTTTCTCCTCTAATTTTTGAGTGAGAATTTGAAACATAATGAAAGTTAGTGCTTGATTTGTAGATAACAATGTTTCCGGTGTCCTGTATGTAATTTTCTCAAATGAAATATATGGGCAGTGGTTCTACCATCATCTTTGATGTTTGTGTGAGAATTTGAAAAATGGATGAAAGAGGGTGTTGACTTTGGTTGTAGGTTGTGAGGAGGTGATGGTGTGTTGTGGGGTAACGTGATATGGAGGTGGTGAAGTAGTGTGTTGTGCTAATTATGTTGGTTGTTTGTGGCGTTGAGGTGGCGGTGTATGGTTTGAAGAAAGTGGTGTGGTGTGGTGTGGTGCTGATTATGAGGTAGTGCTAGTGGTTGACGTGTGGAGGTGGTGGTGTCTGTATGGTGGTGTTGGTGTGTGGTTGTGGAGGTGGTTGTTGGTGTGTGGTTGTGTTTGTGTGCAGGTGTTTGAGTGTGGAGGTGTTGGTGTGTGGAGATGGTGATGGTGGTGTGGTGGATGTGTTAATGTTTTGACATGCTGGTGTGTGGAGGTGTTTGTGTGTGTAGGTGGTGGCATTTGTGATGATATTGTGGCATTCCTATTTATATTAATTGATTTCTAGGTTTAGACAAAAGATGTTGGTTCATTTGCAATGTGGGATAAAGAGACAAATAATATTTTGCGACCTTTGCCTATAGGAGGTCGAACTGGGAAATAACCCGACAACCTATTTCAATAATGAAGGGTGACAAAATACTATTAAAAAATTCAATGAAAGTACAGACAAATAGTATGATAAGATGCAATTAAAAAACAAGTAAGATCAACTAGGAGGTCGAATTGGGAAATAACCTGACAACCTATTTTAACAAGGACGAGTGACAAAATTCTATTAGAAAATTCAAAGAACGTATAAACAGATAATATGATAGGATGCGGTTAAAAAACAAGTGAGATCAACTAAAGAATGTTTGAAAAATCTGAAAGGAATTGAACCGAGGATCAACGGACTTATGGTGGGATACAATAAAGCAAATGATTGATGCTTCCGAGGAGTGGCGGGCAGAGAGACTGGAGTCGAGCATTTTCGAAATGTCCCATATTATTGTCAATCTTTGGTTTGTTTTCAAAACCAACATGTTATATGAATTTCTAAGTGGTGTCTGCCGCAAAAAAAAAATTAAATACAATGGATTGGATCCTGAATTAGAGAAGTTAGATCAGATGTTTGGAGGTGCCGTGACAATGGACAACAATGAATGTGCCTTCAGTGAAGCGGGGGTTTGGTGGCATCCCCAAAATTTGGGAGCTGATAAAAGAAGTGATTCTAATGAAGGCCGCAGTTTGGACCTTCATGGAGTTGAGACCACGAGCTGGTGAAATCGTCCCCAGGTTGAATAGAAATAAGTGGGGAGCTGCTTTCCTTACAAGTCAGATCTCACAATTGGTGGCTTTATGAATCAATAACCCTGACTCATCACAAATAACTTCTGTCCAGCAAGTTATGCGAATTTTGGATGCAACTCCATAAATTTATGAGGACATATTGCTGTATTTGTAATTTATAAAGTTGCTCGAAGATTCGACCCGGAAAGAGTTTTTTGTAACGATGCTTGCTGACCATAGGCTGACTTATCTACGTTTTTTATGGGAGCAGTGACATTTAAGGGACAAATATTAGATTTATGTTGAACATTTCATATTTGTTATTTATTTATTTATCTTGGAAAATTTTATTTATTTATGATTTTTCATGTTGCATTCGATATTTTTCTTGCTTTGGACATGCCACTTTACTTGAGAGTTTTTTATTCCTCGTTATGTTTTTCATTTACTTCTATAATATTATTTGCTTATGTTGGTTTTGTTCATAACCTTATTTGATTATAACTAATTTATTGATGCTTATGTGTTAGTCACTTTAATACCGTAATACATGGATGCAAATAAGGAAAGGCGTAGAAGGAGAGGTCAAGCTGCAATATGCTTTATATGATTATTTTAACTCATATTGAGCTCTCCCCTTGCATGAGATCTTTATATGTTGGTGGCAAATGGGTTAGAGAGTTGATTGCGGGCTACCCAACGAGAATTAACAATATGTTCCGCATGACACAGATAATATTCATCGATCTGTTGGAAGAACTACACAGAGTCATTGATTTCATGACTCATCCAAACACGTCACGAGAGATGGTGACAATAATTCTTTACATATTATCATGTAATAAATCAATGTGATGCGTTATGGAGCCATTTCAACATTGTTCTGAAACGATTTGAAGATACTTCTCAATAGGATTGAATTCACTTGTCACTTTTTCTTCGCAAGTCATAAATCCTTCGAATGGATCGCCATAGAGATTTTGCATGATGCACAGTATATCCATACTTGAATATAATTTCTTATTTTTACTACATCCAATTTTCATATAAATATCGTACTTACGTTACCCTTCGTTATCTTTCTGGAATTGTATTGGAACAATCGATGAAATACATGTTGATGCATGTGTTCCAAATAATGAGAAAATCACATTCATCGGCCGTTGTGGGTCCCCGACATTGAATATAATCGCAGTATGCGGCTTCAACATGTGTTTCACTTTTGTCATGACCGATTAAGAGGGAAGTGCACCTGACAGTCGAATTTTTAAATCTGCAACATAGAATAACAATTGCAACTTCCCACATCCACCCACAGGTTCTCTTGAGACAAAGCCACTTTGATAATTCTTTTTTCCTTCAACATTAATCATTTAATTCATATCAGGTAAATAATATTTGGACGATGATTGATATCCGTTGCAGCGAGGGTATCTCAATCCCTATCTTGATACGAGATATCACATGTCTGATTTTGAGCTATTCAGCAATGTCATACGGGGTAAAAAAGATATGTACAAGAAATGACATTCATCCTTACACGGTGTTATTAAAAAGATCTTTGAGAAAAAGAAATGGGTTATACTTCGCGATATGCATCTTACTCGTTTCCCAAACTGATCAAGATTGTGATTACCATAATGACACACCACAATTATATTCGGCGGCATAAGGATCAACATGTCTCCATCGAGGCATATGTGTACCGTCTGTCAGGCCGAAAATGATGTTCCCGAGACCTGTACTAAAGACGGGGAATGTGCAAGCGAGATAACAGAGTTGAGAGATTCAATTATGGATGCGATAGTTGGAGGGTGATTGGAGTTTTTATTATATTATTAATTGTAATTGTTGTTGAAGAGATTCACTGTTTATTGTATTAGTATTTTATATAGTTCATGTTTATTTCCATTCCTTGTGTATTTGATATTGATTGTTTTAGTTTTTTATGAAATTTTTAAGTGTCTTTTTTCCTTTTGCATTTTTTCTTTGTGGATTTTAGAGGTCTATGATGAGACATTTGACTTTATGAGTTATTCTAGATGACCTATATGTCGCTATTGGTTGGTGACATTTGTGAAATCATAATGAAGGCAACCAAACTCTTTTTTTTTTTTGACTCTATGGTTTTTGAGGTTCTTCTGAATGACCTTTTTTGTTGATATGCATATGTGACACAAACGAGCTTGGTATTATGTGGTTTAAAGACAACAAAGAATTTTTTTTTATAAGGTCTGATGTCTTCCTATAGTGACAGATTCGTTGGTTTATATACTGAGTTCTCTGACACCTCATGCATAAAATTATAATTAATTACTTTTTTTATGAATTTTTACTCTTGCTATGTCCAATGAGATTTTTTTAAGCATTCGGGAAAGATGTTCCGAGGATTGCACTATTACTGTGGACTTTCCCTGCTAACTTCACATCAGCCACTTAGCTATGGAAAACAGTTTTACATGTGCCCGTAGAGAATCATTAAAAATTGTGACTATTTTCTGTGGATAGATAGGCTGGAAAATTCCGCTGTCGAGAGTAATTGGGGATAAAGAGTATCCCTAGAGGACTGCTTAGCTTTTGACATGCGTCGTCTGCATTTTAGAAATAATATTATCTTATTAATTATTATTTTAATAGTCTTTTTCTTAATTTTAGTAATCATAGTAATTGTTAAATGAGATGTTTATTTTTATTTTGTAACGTTTTGCACTGAATTATTGCTTTTAAAGTATAAAATGTATTGATATGAATAGTTATGTTGCAAATAACATTACTATACAGAGACAAAATGATCATTTGTACAGAAACAGCTGCAGTACAACTGCTTTCAAAGTGCAAAAAATAAAAACATTTAGGTTAGCCAAAGCGGCTTCTGCACTGTAGCTTCTTGTGGTAGTTGCTGTACAGCAACATATTGTTAAACTTTAGCTGCCCCCAAAAAACGCTTGAACTAGTCAATACCAAGCTCATCCAAAATATTTAGTTTTTAAAAAGGAAGACAAAATTCACATATTCACACGGACACACTTATATATACAGTGCATACATGCATGAATTAAGACCTATGCATATGCATGCACATGCAAGCCCACAGGTGGATACTTTTACATATGGTAATACACCTGTTAATTTACACTGCCTAAAAATCAAACACTTAAAAAATAACAAAAAGAACCAATTCACATATTTATACATTGTATATGAATAGCACATGCAAAAATATGTAGATATTTGTTAGAGCATGCATAGTGTTGAGTAGTGTTGAGCTCGATCCACTTCTCCTATAGGTAGTTTTGGTTATATAGCTTCTCCTTTATAGCATTTTATTAATCGTTCAATTATTTCCTTTGCAAAGCTCTCGACTATTTCCTTTTCTTCTCTACTTCTCTCACTGGAAATTAATGCGGAAGTATGTTGCAAATAACTTTTGGAAGGTGTATTTGCCTGATGGAGTACCTTTGAACGTGATGAGAATGAGAGACGTTGACACTGCACTCCCAAACAATAATAAATGGACATTGCAAAAGGTCAGACACAGTCCTGAATTAAAGAAAAATCTCATATCTGTTGGGCAATTTTATTAGTGTAATCATTCAGTGGTGTTCTTAGATAACATCTGCAAGGTCACAACAGAGGCACTGGTACTGGCTCGAGGTAAGAAAAATGTTACACTATATGTGACTACTGATTTAATTAACGGTGCTGATACTATCGCTGCATAGAACACAACAGATTTGTGACATTGCAGGATTAGCCATACGAGTCAAAGGGGTATAAAAGAACTTCAGTCCAGAGACAAGCTACTAGAACTGAAGTTAGTTGATCTCAGCATGTGTGAGAGTTGCATTATGGGGAAACAGAAAAATGTCAGTTTCTTGAATAGTGGCAGAGCGCCAAAGACAGGAAACCTGGAACTTGTACACAGATGTGTGGGGACCTTCTCCAGTATAAAACTAAGTGTTGCTGAGATGAGAATGATTGAGTGGATGAGTGGCTTTACACTTAGAGACAGAATGCGAAATGAATATATTTGTGATAGGGTTGGTGTAGCTCGAGTGACGGACAAAATTAGAGAGAGTCGTCTTATATGATTTGGTCACATCAAGCGGCGACCATCTCATGATCTGATTAGGAGAGTAGATGTTTTAGATTCGACTTATGTTAAGAAAGGCAGAGGTAGACCTAGGAAGACTAGGGTTTATTATATAAAAAATGATCTTAATTTATTAGAACTAAATGAAAATATGACACTAAATTGGACGCAATGGAGAAAAAGCATTCATGTAGCTGACCCCACGTAGTGGGATTAAGACTTTGTTATTGTAGGGTTAAAGAATAATTGAAAAGTGAAATTTTTTTTTAATTTGCATAATAACTTCAACTTTAATTATTTGGTTTGCTAAAATTGAACCTAACATGGAATTTTTACACTTGCAAAATAACTTTCAGAGTGTAAGTACTTCAAAGTTCTAATATTCACATGAACTTTCAAAAGGTTTGGGTTATTTTATGATTTACAAAGCCTTAAGACTTTAGATTTAAGCAACTTAAGATTTGTGCAAACACTTTTTGATTCATTTAATTAGTATTTCAAGTACCTTTAGGTCATGTGCATGCATACAAACTATGAAACATTTATGTAATTTATAGAGATTGGGATGATTATAAGTCTTACACTTACACTTTGAGATATTTTTCAAAACTTTAATTTAGATTATAAGTCTTACACTTACACTTTGAGATATTTTCAAAACTTTAATTGGCCTTGAAAGACTTAAAAATCATCTTCTATACGTGCTAAGACTCATATAAAATACATATTGTGAATATAATATTGAAATATATGCACAACTTCAAAATCATAAGCTCGTATGTGCTTCGACTAAATAACTTGCAATGTTGTGTAGGTTAAGGTTAATCGTTCACTCATTTGCTCTGTTAAGCATGCAAAGTTCTTTTAAAAAGTTTATGATTATTTTTAAATTAAAGGCATGTTAAAGATCAAATACAGGATAATTAAATTATCAACTTCTTCAAACAATCTGCTTTGTATATAGGGTAGAGTTGTAAGTCTCACTCTCTAATTTTATCTTCGTAGTCTTAAAGGCTGGAGTTGACAAGTCTAGTATTTTTAATGTTACGACCCAACCCGAGTCTAGGATATAACTTAGGTGTGTATAGATTGTTTGACAATGGGAATTAAGTTATCTATATTTATTTTCTATAATTAACATTTAACAAATGAATGAGTCACTAAAGAAAGTAAATTAAAGCAATACAATTAAATTTACCTCTTTATTGGTTGTCCACATCATCTATAAATATTTTCTCTTCTATTGCTCATCTTTTAATCAATCAGTTACAATTGAAATGCTATTTTAAAACAAGAAGTTAACCAAGACCAATGAATGCTCACACTCTTTAACTACAACAATACAAAGAAAAAGAAAACAATATGCATGTCATTTATGTTTTTTAATAAATTAGTATAAAATATTTGGTAGTTTATCAATATGATCACTTACGATATTTTATGATACTCAATGTGTTTTAATATATCAATAACATATTTATTTCATTCAATGTCTGTATAACTGTCACAAAAGTACTATTTAAAAATTATATTAGTTAAGATAGTTCAATATAAATATTATTTTTCATTTACGTGCACAAATATCTTAGTGTTCCCTGCTATTATGATAAATGGGCGACTCTATCATAGTTATACATGCACATGCAACCAATGCAACAACAAAAACAAACTTTTATCCCACTAAGTGGGGCCAGCTAAATGAATCTTTTTCTTCATTGTGTCCTATTGAGTGTCATATTTTCATGAATTCTAATAGATTAAGACTATTTTTTATGCAATATGCCTGTCTTTTTAGGTCTACCTCTGCCTTACTTAACATATGTCAAAACTAAAACATTTACTCTCCTAAAACATTTACTCTCCTAACACTAAAACATTTACTCTCCTAACTAGATCATCAGATGGTTGGCTTTTAATGTGACCAAACTATCTCAGACAAATCACTCTAATTTTGTCTGTCACTGGAGCTACAACAACCATTTCACAGATAGATTTGTTTCGCATTTTGTGTCCAAGTGTCAAGCCATTGATTCATTTAAGCATTTTCATCTTAGCAACACTTAATTTTGTTTATGCTTCTCTTTTAAAGTCCAATATTCTACTCCATAAAGCATTGCAAGTCTCACCCATCTTATAAAATTTCTCTTCATGTTTAATCGGTACTTTTCTATTACACAATAGGCCTGATGCATTCCTTCACCTCAACCAACCAATCTGAATTCTACTAATAGCACCCCCATCTATATCACCATCACTTTGAACAATAGACCCGAGATATCTAAAACATTCACACATTTTAATGATTTGACACCTATTATTACAACTCTGCCACTAGAGCTTCTACTACTAAAAATACATTCCATGTTTTTAGTTTTAGATCTGCTCAAACAAAGGCTTTTAGACTCCAATGTAGATCCCCATAATTCAAGTTTTTCTTGAACTTATTCTTGAGTCATATTTACAAGAAGCATATAATCACCAAAAAACGTACACCATGGTACATCCTCCTATAAATGACCTGTAAGAGCATCCATAATTAAAGCAAAAGGATATTGGCTTAAAGCTGATCCCTGATGTAATTCCACTGAAATAGCAAAAGACATGCACATGCAAACAATATAAATAATAAATCTCATTCTTATTTTATTTTCATAACATTAAGTACATAAAATAATAACATGAATTATGCAATAGACGCGACATCCAAAAATTAGTAACATGGAATTCAATATGATTAAATGAATTAAAAGAGCATGTAAAACTATATAAACAATTAACATATTGTATCAGATTTAGAAGAAATTAAATTATTACTATAATTTAAAAGTACAATTACTCACCTCGATCATAGACAATTTGTTTTTATCACTTCTTTCAAATTAACACTTATAAAATATAAATTATTCATGTTACTAAATTTTTAACACATTACTTAATTATATTTTAATTTAGTTATTATTTATTGTTTTATTAATTGTTTTAGTTAGGATTTCAATACTTAAACTTTAAATTTAATCATTGTAATTTATATTAGATATTTTTAATTTATATAAAATACTTTTGGAAATAAAACATTAACTTTTCTTGCCATCTTCAACCTTTTCTTGATCCAAAAGTGATACTTTTATAGCCTGAATCAGATGCACTTAAATTTAATATTTAAATAACAAACTTATATATATATATATAGAGAGTGTGACAGGGCTCTTGAATCTTCTGTTTTGGTGAGCCAATGCCTTGCTTAAGGGGATTGATTCTCAGACATTACCTCCTAAATACTCACCCAACCCGCAAGGGCATTGAAGTCCTTTTAGGATGGTTCACATTTCAGTACATTGAAGTCTTTTTAGGATAGTTCACAAGTCAGTGAGATACTCAAAGAGAGAGTAATACAAAGAAGTTTTACTTCTTAATCTTCAATACTACACCTAAATTAGCATTCACTGAAGAGTTCTAAAGGGGTCTTTAGGGAAAGAGAAGAAACATATTATGCTAAATAATTTATATATAATATTTAAAACTCACCTTTATATCTTCGATCGAAAGCCCTACTCACACAAAACTCGTTTTCCTCCTCTACGCATGATTTGACCTGCTCTATGCTACGCTTGAGCCTCCCACACTGTTGCCCTCGCCCCTAATATCGAATGCGTGGAAAATCCTTTGTCTGTGATTATCTCACGCCAAAATCATTCTTTCCTTTGAACCAGAGCTGCGAGCCGCTCGACGTTTTTGCCTACCCTCAATGAAAACTCCTTTGTTTGACAATCTAAAACGTTGTCGTCTATCGTTGCTACCGCCTTCGGCTACTGAGAAGCCCTAGCTTGTGCTTGTCAATCCTCTTGCTTTCGCCTCACATCGATTGCCTCCCCCGACAAGTCGTTAAGGTTAGGATTGCTTGTTTCCTCCCCTTTCCTTCGACTTCCTCTCTTGAACTACCTTGAGTAGTCGAAACGACGTGCACATTCAATAATTTTTAAATAACAAGCATAAAATTTATAAGTCCAAGTCACCTAGTCTGATTCTCCTCTTCTCCTTTTCTCCTTTTCATCAAGACTGGAGTCGATAAGACTAATATTTAATGATTTTAAGTTTACAGATATCAATTAAATTATGAACATTAATGTTTCTAAGTGTCCAAATCCCCGATGATGGGCGAATTGATTGAAGATTTTAATCGTAGCGGTCAATTCTTAAATCAAATATTTCAAATCAAGTTTTCAAAGTACCCAACCAAAACATTGAAGTTAAAAAAAAATCACCAAAATTTTAAGCAAATTTTCTCCATCTTCCATAATAGTTTATCGAAGGTGACAAACTTTTGATTGACTTTAGCTCATAAAAAGTGAATATCGCATCGATTTTATTATTTTATTCACACTCAAAACAATCTCATGCCATTAAGTATGTTGCCTGAGTCCTCTGTTCGTGTGGTATGACCCAATGACTCCATAAAAAGTAACAGTTATGATTAGAGCGCTCTGACCTTGTTGTTTGATGCCAAATGATACAATTAAATTATGATCACACTTGCAACCCATATGCTCCCAATAGTTTTCTATCATTTAACTTGTGAATTATAAAGGTACATTTGATTGACATTCAATTTTTTGTTAGCTAAGGTGGAATTAAATTTGTCTCTTTAGCCAAACATTTACCTCAGATCTACGAGGGCCTCTTGGACGATGCAACCCATGGTGGCTGACAAGAAATTCTTCAGTCAGGTTAGTTCTACCATCTCCTCTGACTAAATAGATTAGGGATCACGATGACTTGAGACGACATCATCATGGGATTTTGATCAGATTTCATTATCATTTTCTTCATTATTCACTTTAAGCTCTAGATGATAAATTTTATAACTTAAAATCTATGTTTGTTGCTACTATACACTATATATTTAGTAATTATTGACCAACCTTAATCAAAAGTGCTCTACCTTTATCGAGAGAGGTAATTAACCATAGAGCCTTGCGCCTATGGGAAATCTTGATCCCCATATCAAAAGCTTCTTACAAAATGACGGTGAAATCTTTGGATAGTGTCTCACCTACAATCTAATTTGTCTTATGAAAATTTTACTCGGAATATCAAAATAAATGCACCTAACACGAGAACGAGAGTCCGGAGCGTGAATTTTCAGAGCCCTCGCTTTTTTGCTAATCAAATCAATTCTCATTATTACTTAATTTAACAGTCGATGAGGACCAGGAAAAGCCGATAAGGATTTTTTCGTTGTTTAAGATTTTAAGAGATTGTCATAGATGTGCTCATCAAAGCATCAATATTTATCAATGAAAGTTTGAATTAGACATATAACATAGGCTGTTTGAATGATATTGACGCGGGGCTGTTGGGCTGGACCGATCAGTCCAGCATGTAGGTGTCAGTCTAGTAGGGAGGCTGAATCGGCCAGTCTTCTAATGGGTGAGAATTACCGCCCATTCTCCCCTCCCAATTTCCTATTATATTCCCTTCCATAGAGGGAACTCCCTTTCTCTTATATTCCTTGCCTTTTTCAATTCCCTTTCTTATTCTATTTCATTTCCTATTATATTCCCTTCCATAGAGGGAACTCCTTTCTCTTATATTCCTTGCCTTTTTCAATTCTCTTTCTTATTCTATTTCCTTCCTATTCTAATTTCTTCCTATTATAACTACTAGGATCTATTATATATATGTTGATTGTTTGCTTAGGGTTTGATTCTTGATTATTTGCTAATTTCAGATTTTTGCCTACCGACATTTCTCCCTTCTGACGGCTGTATCCAACGGCTAGAAGTTGCTCCAGCTGTAACTTGTCCGAGGTTGTGATGTTTCCTTCTTGTTTCCCTCTTCTCGCTGCCACCAAGTCCACTTGCCGCCTCAACCCTGCTGTTCCAGATTCCTCTTGCTAATCTTTAGCCTTGTTGTTCCAGTTTCCAGCCTAGGTCTGCAAACTCCCTCCATGCTGTTCCAGATTCCACCTGGTGATCTGCAGTCTTGCTGTTCTAGTTTCCTGTCGCCAATCTGCAGCTCGCCTCCCTGTTGTTCCTACGTCCACAAGCCGACTTGCAGCCCTGCTGTTCTTGCCCCCAGTCGTTGGCCTACAATCCGCCTTCTTGCTTCTTCTACATCCACCCACGGAATGACAGCCCTGTTGTCCACCTTTCAGTTACCGATCACCCTACCACCTCTCGCTCTGTGCCATCGTCAACCCCCAGCCTCGCCTCCGCTGTCCATGAATATCCCTATTCGACTAGTTTTGTTGTATTTTTATTTCTATTGGAGTCTCGCTTGTAACCCATACCGTTTTTCTTAGTAACATTTGTTTCCGTTGTCATGGTTTGAGTTAAATCCAGTATAAACTATGCTTCTTATTAGAAAACTAATTTATCTCATGTATGAATGACACTATTGATCATTCGTTCTCTGATTATCTTGTAGTGATGTACAAAGGGAATCTGATTTGAACACCAAAATTATAATTTTTATAATTTGATATTTGTTAGGTCTAGTATCATACATCTCGATGAGAACGTAAACTTTAGTTATACATGTTTGACTCAAGATAGATCTAGCAGAAGAATATCTTTGAGCACTTTATGATGAACTGCAACTGCAAAACCAGATATGTTGGTATTTTTTATGATGAGTTCATGATGTCCTTCCTTTTGTCTCTTTTGACTGTAGAGGATGGAAGCAAGGGATTTTGGCGGTGTCAGGGGCTTATATGTAGCAGAAATTATTTAGTAAAACTTTTATTTCAAAATTTCTAGTATTTGTTCTGAAAAGGAGTTTAATTGGATGAGATGCAGACATGAAAAATGAAGCTAAATCTTAAATATTGGCCTTTCCTTGAAGATGGTGCTTTTATCAGAATTGATGAGTATTGCGCTAGAACAATCTGAAATTTTATCCAATAGAATTATTTCTTGTTATAGGTTGATTCGAGTGCAACTAAGATTAATAGATAGGAGTAGAATAGTCTGACCTAGTAACATGAAAATAGTTATTTAGTACATGAGCATGTAAAGGATATGTTAACTGGCAGCTGCTATAGGTTATCACAATTTCAGCATTCTAACTGATCAATTCTTCTTAGTTCTGTGGATATTTATCTCTACCATTTGAAATGGTTATTAGGATTGTTAGTTTGGTTCTTCTTAGGCCCCTAAGCATTATAAAAATATTTTTAGTGCAAATAAGGGTGGTCGGTTATCTAATGACTATTAAACATAGGCTTGGTGGAGTATGCTAAGGTGAAGATTCTAATTAGATTTATTTGTAGGGTTTTATTTATTTTTTCTATCTTTTATTCTAAAAATATTCTTCTTCTTACTCTCAGAATCTTACTGGAGGTGTTTTACTTCTTCGGAACAAATATTTCATTGTCATCTATCGCGGAAAGGATTTTCTCCCTTCTTCAGTGGCAACTGCTTTGGCTGAAAGGCAGCAAATAACAAAAGATATTCAAGATTCAAGAAGTAGAAGAGAATGAAGAGAATTCACGCAGTAGTATAGCAAGACAATCCTGCACTGAGAAAAGACTTGAAGGACATGCACTAGCTGGAACTTTGGCTGAATTCCAAGAGGCTCAGGCACAATGGGGAAGAGTTATAACTGATGGTGAGCGTGATGCAATGAAACAAGAAGCTTTCAGAGTTAAAGCAGCTCGATTGTTCAAGAAGATGGAACATAAACTTTACATTGTAAGTTTTCCTTGCCTATGATGTTACCCTGACTCTTATTTTGTAGGCATGGGTTTCACTTGATTTTTTTTTTTCTTTCTTCTTAATCGATTTAAACTTCATGATGAACTTTGATATGATCTGGGATATAAATGAACAGGGTGTTTGACTAGCTACTGTGGCTCAACTCAATTAGAGTTTATTAATGATTGCTTAATTAACTAATTGAACGAGATTATATATTTTATAAATAATTAAATGTTAAATGATCAAACTTGAACACCTGATTGTTTGATTAATTTATGTTTGTGAATAATATTATTTAAACGATCAAGCTCATGTGCAAGCTTATCAAGAAGCTTGATTAAGGCGAGATATTAATTTAAAATTCAATATGAAAATACTAATAAAAATATAATCATTTAAATAAAATATAATAAATCCTAAACAAATAAAAAAATCAATTTCATCTTTTAATGGAAGGCTTCATATCAGTATAATTTAATAAAATTGCAAGTTTCACGAGAAGCTTCATACCAATTAAAAAATCAATAAATAAATCTATGGTTTTAGCTTTTTCATATTTTTTTCATGCAACATAAAATTAAGATGGCTTCACCTGAAGCTAATGTTATTTACCCATCGATGCATCTAGTTTCACATTAATGAGATTTATCAGCAATACAAAACTCTATTGGTTGAGCTCTTCACTGACCTGGGCGTGTAAGTTTTTTGACTGGCTTGGAAGGGCGGGGTTTTTATCCTTTTCTTAAAGGCTTGTATAATTAAAATTTTAATTTCTAAAATTCAATAGGATTATCTTGGACTGTTAAGGGTCAATATGCTTGTTAAATTAAAGTCATTATTTATATACATGCTTAACAAGTTGGGTTTGATAAGGTTGAACAAGCTGCTAGTTTGAAGTTCGTTAATTATAAGTTGAATGGAACTTGAGACAAGCTCAAATCAATCTTGAATAATAATGAATTTGAATGAACCATCCTCAAATAGTATTCCGGAAGCTCAAATTGAGCTCGAACTGAGCTTGAATAGATTTTAAGTAAATGAGATCTAGCAACAACCTCTTGCCTTTTGATGTTACTTGGGACTTCGATGCCTTTGACTTTATGGTGTTTAACTATTCTATCAGTATTCTTATCTTGCCTATAAGATAAATTTTCATTTTATTTGTTTGGATGCAAGTTAGATTTTCTAAATCGAGATTTATAAATTCTTGTGATTTTATGTGTAAAATGATTTGGTAATTAGTATCCATAATTCGAGTTAATTTTTCAATCTATTTGAGAGTACTATGTCGAGGGCAGTAAATGAGTTTTTTTGAGTAACCGTAAATATAGTGATAAAAATAACTTGGGATTCCTCATTGTTCAATTAGTCCAATTAAGAATTATTTACATTTTTGTTAGATTTATCATATACGCATGAAATTATGATTAGATGTGACCGAACTTGTTATTTAATGATTAGGATGTTAAACTGAGATTGTTAGGGATTAGTGGATTTAACTAGTGTACTTTTATTATGATTTTTACTAATTAATTATTTAGACTATAATCATGGTTAATTAGGTATATTTAAATTTGACATGGGACAGACTAGGACAGAGTAATATGCCATATATAGTCAAAACAGATCAAGAGCATCGATTAAGAAAATTATAATTTCTTACATGATGGTACTCTAGGCTTTAGAAAAAAAAACTTCACTATAGATTCATATCTCTACATTTTAGAACTATATGCATCATAAGAGAAATTAAATCTCTCATTGTATCAATCAGAATGATGATGAACTTGATACTTGGGAATGCATCAACTTGCCCTATGACAATTAGTAAGAATCGCAGCCCAAATCAATTGTACGAAGCTTCCTCTTCAAATCTTTCTCCTATGCTTGCATGTATTTTGTATCTTCAATATTTTGTGTTAGTACCCAACTCACAATAGTACATCATTTCTATTTGGGACTCTGAAATGTACATCTTCTTTGTAAAGTTCTAGAAGATTTTGTAGTATATAGTCAAAACAGATCAAGAGCATCAATTAAGAAAATTGTAACTTCTTACATGATGGTTCTCTAGGCTTTAGAAAAAAAAAAAAAACTTCACTATAGATTCGTATCTCTACATTTTAGAACTATATGATTCATAGGAGAAATTAAATTTCTCGTTGTATCAATCAGAATGATGATGCAATTGATGCTTGGGAATGCATCAACTTGCTTTATGACAATTAGTAAGAATAGCTGCCCAAATCAATTGCACGAAGCTTTCCCTTCAAATCTTTCTCCTATGTTTTACATGTATTATTGTATCATCAATATCTTGTCAGTACCCATCTCACAATAGTACATTTATATTTGAGACTTTGAAATGTACATCCTCTTTGTAAATTTCTAGAAGATTGTGTAGTATATGACAGCACAATTTCTTCGAACCGACAGCTCTTTTTTGGGTATATGCTAGTGTGCAATGATAAAAGTCCTTTGCACCCAATTTTTTAGTTCTTTCTACAGGAGTATCTTCATTGTGCGTTTCTTAGGTATTCACTCAAGTGAAAGTGAATTGTTTGCAAGTGCCAGGAATTTGATCATGTTCACATAACATGCTAAAAACTACTTGCAAATTGGTACAAAGAAATCATCCTCTCAAATGTTCCACTTGAAAACCTGTATATCACATATCCAACCTTCCCAATTTAGAAGATTTGTACATGAACAATTGATTAAGTGTTTTCAGTACAATTATATACTTCATCCCATTCTTATATTGATTATGTATTTTATGGGAAACAATAATAAGTGCATTAGTGTAGAATATTTGGAGAACAAAAAAAATTATTCATTCTCCTTTTCATATAGACCGATTACAAGCTAAATAGAGGGGGATGACTCCCACTTTAGGAAAGCAATAAAGTCAGCCATAACTCCCCATAATAAAAAAGGAAACCAGAAATATGATATACCAATAATTTTGAATCATAATAAAATAAATATTAACAATAGAAGATATTTAAATTAACATTTACAAAAAGATCCAACACCCCCTCAAGTTGGAGAATAAATAACTATCATGCCCAACTTGCTTACAAGGAACTTAAAATTAGGCCTGAAAAGTCCTTGGTGAAGATATCTGTTATTTATTCTGTTGTCATAGTGAAAGGCATGCAAATTGCTTCACAATCAATCTTCTCTTTTATAAATTATCCATCAATCTTCACGTGTTCTGTGCGATCATGTTGCACGGGATTCTCCGCAATGCTTATGGTAGCTTTATAGTCATAATACAACTTCATCTGCATGCTTATAAGCATTCGTATCTTTTCAAGAATTCTCATCAACCATCCCACATACTCCATTAGCCATAGCTCCATATTTTGCTTTGGCACTACTCCTTGTCACAACATTTTGTTTTTTATTGTGCAATGTAATCAAATTTCCCATACATGAGCACAATATCCAGACGTCGATCTTCTGTCAACAATTGAGCCCGCCTAGTCTGCATCTCTATGTTATGCTATGTGATCTTTTGAAAAAGTAAACCTTCACTTGTTGTACTTTTTAGGTATCTGAGAATCTTGTTAACCGCTTCAAGATGTTTCTTAGAAGGCGAATGCATAAATTAACTTACACTTACAACAAAGGCGCTATATGACCTTTTATGTGACACGTATATCAACTTTTCTACTAAATTTTGATATCAAGTTGTATTCATCAGGTCGCCCTCCTCATCTCCTAGTTTCTGATTCGGATTAATTGGAGTGTTTGTGGGCGTGCAACAACTCATCCCGATTTTCTTTAGAAGATCAAGAACATATTTACCATTGGGAAACAACCCCTTTCTTTAATTTATCAACCTCCATGCTAAAAAAATAGCTCAGAGATTTTAAGTCATTAGTCTTAAAAATGATGAGAGGGAAGTCTTCAACTGGTTCATTTGATATACGTCATCTTCGGTGAGAATTGTATTGTCCACATTTACAGTATGATTATCTTCCCATTCTTTGAATGTTTGAAGAATATTTTATGATCTCGTTACTTTTGAGTCTATCCCTAACCATTAACAAATGTTATAAATTTCTAATATCATGCTCTAAGTGACTTCTTCAACTTGTACCAGGACTTTTTTAGTTTACATAATTTTGTGTCGAACTTCTCACTAAATTCTAGAGGTGCATTCATATACATTTCTTACTTTGAGCCCCCATTGAGAGATGTTTTTTTATGCATAACTATTGTAAGGGTTAGTTAAAGTTAGCTGTAAGTGGCAGAAAAACTCTTATAGAGTTTAGTTTTGTAACTGGGGTGAATGTCTCTAAGTAATCAATATCTTAAGTATTAGTGAATCCCTTGGTAACCAGTGAAAACTTATATTGTTCTAGAGTGCCATTAGAGTTATACTTGTTTGTAAATATCGATTTGCATTTGACAATTTTTTTTCCCTCTAGGTAGATCAATCGATTCCCAAGTGCTATTTTCTCTAGAGCTTTCATCTCATTGAAGAGACTCTTTCCACTTAGGAATTTTCAAATCATTCTACATAGTATTAGAAATTTTCATACAAGACAAATGCTTGATAAAAGACCGAAAAATAGATGAGAGATTTTCATATGACACATAATAAGACAATTGGTGTTGGGTGCAACACCTCTCTCCCTTGTAAGCAGCATGGGATGGCTGGAATCATTAAATTTCGAATTAGGGCTAGACTCTGGTTCAGGACTAAAGGACTCACAACTTGAAGATCAAGTGGACTGATCATGAGGTAAAATTTCAATGAAGACAGTACTTGAAGGATTCATGGATTATGTGCAATTCAAATGATTTGTTGACTCTTTCTTTTGAGTTATTTTTTTGTTGCGATTAGACAATGTCAAATAATACCAATGTCATAGTTCTTTTTCTTGTTCTCTTTGTTAGTTATAGACTATGAACATCATGAGATGACAATGTAGGAAGATCGAAATTGTCTTTAATATCTAAAAAACTAGACTCGCTTTCTCCTAATATAATATAGTTTGGATTTTCAGGTTAAATAATAAAGGTTGGGGGGATATTATTTTGCGAGTCTTCGATTTGAAGAAAGTCCTGCAAACTAGTAGTTGAATCTTTGTTTTGTCCTTCCCGCTTGAAGATGAGATGAAAAAAATATTGTACTTCAAAAAAAGGTGACATCCATGAAAACAAGCATTTTCTTAGAAATAGGATCATAATATTTATTCCCCTTTTGGGTGAGGGCATAACTACAAACACATTTTATGGCTTGGGGTTCAACTTTTCCTTAACTATGACTATGAATGTGAACAAATGTAGTATACTCTAATATTTTTGAAGGTAAATCAGAAGAAAGCCGATTTATTGGGTAAATTTTCTGAAAAACATCAAAAAGATTTTTCAAAGGTCAAAACCTTATTTACTTTTCTATTAATGAGAAATATAGTTGTAAGAACGACTTCACGTCAAAGATATTTTGGCACCTGATTTGTAATTAACAATGCTCGAGCTACTTCCAAGAAGTGTTTTTTTCAATCACACCATTTTGTTTTGGCGGTGTCGACACAAGAGCTTTTCTGAACTATTATTTCTTAAAAAACATTTAACCCAAAATATTTTTGAAATGCTCGCCCATTATGACTATAATGTTTGTACCATGCTGTATTTTTCTTTTATTAAATGTACTTGACCTTTTGTGATCATCTGTAAAAGGTAACAATATTTTTGAAATGCTCGCCCATTATGACTATAATATTTGAATATTTCTTTTGAAATTGTGTTTGTACCATGGTGTATTTTTCTTTTATTAAATGTACTTGACCTTGTGTGATCATCTGTAAAAGGTAACAAAGTTTTTTTTTCAACATGTAATATGTTTAAAGGACCCCAAATATTACTATGAATCAGAGTAAAATGTGTAGTTGGTTTATAAATTTCTGGAGGAAAAGACACATGATGATGTTTGACAAACTGACAAACTTCATATTGGAAATTTGACAAATTTTGATTTTGAAATTATCAGGAAAAAAAGAATTTTAAATACTGAAAATTTAGATGACCTACCTATAATATCATTATCTTTGAAAAAAAAATTTGAATTTAAAGAAGTAATTTGATATTGTCTATTTGCATCAAGTCTATCGTCAAAATAATAGATTTCATCATTTTCCTTAGCATTGCTAATTATCGTCAGTTTTTTATTCCTAAAACTTACAGCAAGAAGAGTGGAAATTAACTTGGCACTGATAATTATTATTATTTTACTAATGGATAGTAGATTGTAAGGCAAATTGGTAAGTCATTAATGGTTAACAATGATGTGAGTTTGATAGTGAAAATTCCCAAGGGGGGGACTATCAACAATTTTGATAAGAAAATTAAGAACAATCAGTCATATGATCAATTGTGCTAGAATAAATATTCCATCAACAACAACAACAACAACAACAACAAAGCCTTAATCCCTCTACGTAGGGTCGGCTACATGAATCCTTTTTCTACATTGTATCCTATTTAGTGTCATATTTTCATCTAGTTCTAATAAATTAAGATCATGTTTTATACAATAAGCCCAAGTCTTCCTAGGTCTACCTCTGCCTTTCTTAACGTAAGTCGCATCTAAGACATCTACTCTCCTAATCGGATCATCAGATGGTCGGCGTATAATATGACCAAACTAAATAAGATGACTCTCTCTAATTTTGTCTGTCATTGGAGCTACACCAACCCTTTGAATGAATAAAATTAGATTTAACACCTAACAAGCTAAAGAGTTACCTTTTGTGTTGAAGAACAAGATAGTGTTAGTGCAATTTTTGAGATTGAAACAACTTGTGCTGATGCTCTAATTGCTCCTTAGTGAATGGTATTGCATTTGAGTTGGTAGAAGACTCTTGTGTTTTATCAGCAGTGACTTGATAAGGCCGACTTTCACGTTTAGATTTTGTTTTCTAATTTGGGTGGCTTATCATGAATCTTTCGATATTTTTCTTTCGTATGTCATGATTTTATGCAATGCTTGCACCTTCATGGGTAGGGTAGATTGATTTTGGAATACTGGAATCAGTGAAAATGATAGAATTTCTTTGCGCTTCAATCATCGCCGACATACATCAGATGAGAAAGAGGGCGGATCTGAAAATCCAAGTCAATTTCGATCACGAGTTATTTTGTTGCTTAAAGTTAAGTAGAGGAGAAGTTGGTGGAGATGGCTCCAGCGAAGAAGACGAAGAGTTTAAAACAGATTGAGTATTTGATGGGTCTACTTCAGATTTTGTTGAAATATCTAATTTAAATTACAAGATTTATTGTCTTTCCTATTTAGAATTATAATTGAAAATAATTTATTCTTATAAGAAGTTATTAGAAATAAATTATTTCCTTAATACAAGAAGATATTTTTTTTCCCGTTTTATATTTATTTACTTAGATTAAGAAATATTGTTTTCATATTTTATGTTATTCCTATATCTCTTAATAATTAATATGAATTAATTATTGGAGATATTAGGTGATATATTGAGATATTAGGTGATATATCTTTCCTTTCATATCATTTCTTTTTTATTATTTTTCTATTATAGGATTCTTGTAAGGGTTATTTATAACCCCGTTCATATCAATGGAACAATCAAGTATTCCACGTTATTCCGCATTATTCTGAATTTCAACTTGGTATCATAGTAGTTACAAAATTTCAAAAAACCCTCGCCTTCTTCCTTCCAAAACCTGAAGAATTGCAAAAGGCGAAGCTTTCTCTTCTGTCGGTTTCACCGCTGCTGCTCTGTCTGGATTCGCAAAACCTTCGGTCTCTCCACTATTACGCAATTGGCGAAATTGATGATCGCCATCTGCGAAGCCCTCGTCCTCTTCCAGCAAGCTCGACGGTTCTGGAACCAAACAGCGACTTGCTTTGGATTGAGGCCGATCTCGGTGTCAAGATTGACTTTCCGACGGGATTCCGAGGCCGATCTCGGTGGCAAGATTGACTTTCCGACAGGATTCCAGCTTGAGTCCCTTATCAAAATTTATCTCCAGGAATCTTACTTTTTTATCATGTCGGAAAATACATATGATTTCGCTACCTCTATTCAGCCTTCCACCTTGTCATCTGCTTCTGCATCACCCTGCTGTAGAACCACCGAAAATCATCCAACCCAAATCACCACAATCCGTCTCAATGGTGATAATTTTCTACGCTGGTCACAATCAGTGATGATGTCCATTAAAGGAAGATGGAAGATAGGCTACCTAACAGTGGAAGGCCCTGAGGCCACCACTTCAATAGTGGAAGTCCGTGAGCCAGCCACTACAGATCCATCCCACGCAACCTGGGATGCAGAAAATTTTATGATAATGACATGGTTTGTGAATTCTATGGAAGAAGAGATAGGCGCAAACTACATGTGTAACTCTACTGCTAAAGAACTCTTGGAGAATGTGACCCAAATGTATTCATAGATGGGTAACCAATACCAGGTTTATGAACTATCCCTAAAACTTAGTGATATTCGTCAAGGTAATAATTCTGATACTTTAATTCTTTAAAAAGAATATGACAAGACCTTGAACTGTTTAATGATCAAGAGTGAAAGTTCCCTGATGATGCCAGTAGGTATAAAACCATTGTTGATGCAAATAGAATTTTTAAATTTCTTGCTACACTTGACGAGGTCAAGGGCAAAGTTATTGGGAGAAGTCCCATGCCTTCAATCCATGAGGCTTTATTAGAAGTCCGCCGCGAAGAACTCGAAGAGGAGTGATGCTCAACAAGAAATCCACTCCTACCAGCATACTTGAGACCTCGGTATTCCATTCTGAGGCTCATGTCAGTAAGCAGACTGTTTCATATTCACAGAAGAATGAGGAGAAACCCTGGGTGTGGTGTGATCATTGCAACAAACCACGACACACTAAAGAATCCTGCTGGTACCTCCACGTAAACCTGCAGATTGGAAGCCAATAAACAAGCGCAAGCCACCTACTGCAAATGCTGCTATCGAACAAATCAACCCATTTAGCAAAGAGCAAATCGATCAATTCCTGAATCTGCTAAATCCCAATTTGGCTACTGGTACTCCATATTGTTCGATGGTACATGCAGGTAGAAAACTAAACCCTTGGATTATTGATTCGGGCGAGAGCTTCTGATCATATGACAATTTACACTATTTATTTGAATCATACATCTCATGTTCTGGTGATGAAAATGTTCGTATTGCTGACAGTAGTTTCTCTTCCATTGCTGGAAAAGGAAACATTAGCCTATCCAAGAGTATAGGTCTTAAATCTGTACTCCATGTTTCGAAACTCAAATATAACCTTCTATCCGTCAGCAGACTTTCAAAGGATTCTAACTGCCGTGTAATTTTCTGTGAATCTTTTTGTGTTTTTCAGGACCGGAAGTCGGGGATGATGATTGGGAGAGCTAAAAAGATAGGACTTTACTACTTTGAGGAGACCGTTCCAAGTGAAAAGAGGTTCAAGCTTACAACAGTATAGGTTTGAACCCTGCAATAGAAAAAATAATGGAATTGCATCTTAGACCAGGTCATCCAAGTTTTTCTTATTTAAGACATTTATTTCCTAATTTGTTTAAGGGTGTTAATTGTGCTTTACTTCAATGTGAAACGTGTTATTTGACAAAAAGTCATTGCATAAATTTTGCTCCAAAATCATAATATCCTTCAAAATCTTTTTTTATGATCCATAGTGATATTTCGGGACCTTCAAAAGTCAAAACATTATCTAGGAAAAGGGGATTTCTGACTTTTATTGACAATTACACCAGAATATAATGAATTTATTATATAAAAAAAATCAGAAGTTTAAAAACTCTTTGAAGATTTTTACAGCATGATTGAAACTCAATTTGAAACTAGAATAGACATCCTTAGATCATCCTTAGTAGACATCCTTAGATCCGACAATGGAACTGAATACTTTAATAAATGTTTAGGAGAGTTTTTGATAAACAAAGACATAATTCATCAATCTAGTTGTCGTGACAGTCCACAACAAAATTGAATTGCTGAGAGAAAAAATAGAAATTTACTTAAGGTTGCTCGGGCTATTATGCTTTTAATGAATGTTCCTATACTTATGGGGGCATGCTGTTTTAACAACATCATATTTAATAAACCGAATGCCAACTCCAATTTTACAATATACAACTCCTCTAAACAAACTGAAAAACAGTTCTTCAAAAACCGAAAAACAGTTCTTCAATTCTATGAATATCTTCAAATATTCCTTTAAAAATTTTTTGATGCACATGTTTTGTTCATATTCTGGATAAATTTCGATCAAAGTTGGATCCAAAATCTGAAAAATATATTTTCTTTGGATATGCTTCAAACAAAAAGAGTACAAATGCTTTAATTATGTCACAAAAAAACTTACATTAGTATGGATGTGATATTAATGGAAAAAAATTTCCTTCTTTCATAAAAATCCACTTCAGGAGTATAATACAGATGGAGAGGTTGATTTTTGGCAATTTTCTAGTCCATTACCAAGGTTTCTTCTAACGACCAAGCAACAGATATTCTAACAAAAAGTCTTCACAAAAACCAATTTGACGGTTTAGTGTGCAAGCTGGCTTTGAAAGATATCTATATGTCAACTTGAGGGGGAGTGTTGAAATATCTAATTTAAATTACAAGATTTATTGTCTTTCTTGTTATGAATTATAATAAGAAATAATTTAGTCTTATAAGAAATTACGAGGAATAAATTATTTCCTTAATATAAGGAGATATTTCCTTTCATATTTTATATTTATTTCCTTGGATTAGGAAACATTTATTTTCCTATTTTATGTTATTTCTTATATCTCCTAATAATTAATATGAATTAATTATTGGAGATATCAGGTGATATATATTTTCTCTTATATCATTTTTTTTATTATTTTTCCTATTATAAGATTCTTGTAAGGTTTATTTATACTTCCGTTCATATCAATGAAACAATCAAGTATTTCACTTTATTCCGTATTATTCTTAGTTTCAACAGATTCATTTCAATTCTCCAGTTCACGAAACTTGGGAACGAAATGATTCTTTGTGGAAACTAGAGGAATGGAAAGAAGTACTCTTTCCTCAAATTACAATTTCTAATGGTGGTAAAGACCAAGAAGAAACCAACGGAGAAGAAGTTGCTACCCAAAAAAAAAAATTGCAGAAGAGAAGAACTCAGAGGTGGGGGCAAAAGTCTTTGCCTATAAGAAGCCTCATACTGAGAAGCAGCTTTTGATGTCAAAAAAGGGAGACAAAAAGTAGTAGCCGAAATCTTGTATGTCGTGGTTGGTCTAGAACCTTGATGACAGGATCGTGAAAAAGTTGCGACATCAAAACCATGCGGAAGCTATCTAAATCTTTCAAATGCTGTGATCGTGATGGCTCTAATCGTGACTGCATTGCTAGGAGATGGGTCACTGACCTCCACTTATTCAGTCGTTGGATCACGAGTATATCACGATGTGGTTGTTCATGAAGGCGATGGTATCGGGCAAACCTTGGAAGAGCAGAAGCAATGCGACACAACGCGACGACTCTTGTGAGCGGAACTCGTGAACGATTAGCTGTATTCAATGCAGTTTTGAAGGGATAGTCTGCTATGATACCATGTAGGTTTTCGGATAATTAAAATAGTTATTCCTTCTCAATTTCTTTTAAAATAATTACAAGGTAAATAGAGGGGAATGACTCCCATTAGAAAAGAAATAAAGTCAAACATAACTCCCCATAATAAAAGAAAGAAACGAAGATAATGACATACCATTAAGTATGAATCATAACAAAAATAAAATACTAATAATGGAAGATACTAAAATTAAATCTTCTTAAAAATTCTAGCAATTAGTACCATCTATTGCAAAGTAATATTTTTGCAAAACATTAAACATAATTACTAAAAAGTATCCAACCTCCTCCCTACGAGGGGCTTTATCAATGCACAATCACCATGATTAGCCTTGTCCAAGTTATGCGGTGTCGTGAGTATCAACTTGTTCAATTGACAAGAAATTTAAAGTTGTTTCCGTTGTTTTGGGCTCAGTCATATCATAATAACTCCGCTCTGTAAATTTTGGGGTTGACAAAAAAAAAAAGAAAACATTGAAGTATATAGATTGACTATGAATCCTCTTCTTCATACATCCTTGTGAGCATTGGTTGAGGTTTTAAATGTATTTTGCTTAAATACTTTTGTACAATACCCATCCATGTTACTTCAGTGACCCTTTTTCTTTTTCATTTCATCCTAATTATATATTTTAATCTTTCATATTGTTGCAACAATTATCTTGTATATTACAAGCTCATATCATTTAGGTATGTTTTTCATTATCTTTTTCTCAATAAGTGTTACCAGCTCTTTTTATATAATAACTTTTAATCTGTTGTGAAAGAATCCTCACCATTCTGGGCAGGGGTCTTTGATGTGAAGTTAGTTGTGGGGTGGATATGTGATATGAAAACCAGTGCAATTGATGGCCTCAACGCTAGCCTGTGTACAATTTTGTAAAATTTGTTTTCAAGGTTTTATGGTTTGAACAAAATTTTGTATGCAAACCCCCTTAAAAGCTCCTGGTTTTGATCTTATTCTCGTCATCTGCACAAATTTTCTCTCATCATAAAATTTTCTGCTACATTCTTACGAAGGTCTTTTGCTTTTTTCTTAATTTTTTGTTCCATTATCTGTGGTCTGATATAATTCGGGAGCATGTTTGCCTTTCTAGTATAAGGTGGAACTTGCGTTAGCGTATTTTCCTAGTTTCTTCTTAACCTGCTTCTTGCTTTGAATTTAACTAATTTTCTTATTATTTTCTACATCCCTTACTTCCATCTAGTTATCTTTATATTCGGAATAAATTGTACATATTTGATTTAAGACACTTAAGGGTCTAGAGTTTACTAATGCAACCTAGAATATGATACACAATGAAATACACAAAAGAATATAATTTTCAAGTTATTTTAGTCAAAAAAAAAAAAAGTAACATTTGATGCAAAATAATAAAAATGTTATTTTTTTTTTCATTCCAAACAATAATGGAATGGTTAAAATTTGAAATATTTTCTGAAAAGTTGGAGCATATATAAAATCAGCAACTATCGAGATTTGGATCAAAAAATGGAATTTGAAATGTCTTAACACCTGGTAAAATTTTGATCACGTACTCACACCAATCACTGAAGGAAAAATGATGGACAAAAAGGATCGCCAAAGTATTAATCTAAGTCTCGCATCAGTAGAAGGAGAATTATTGACGAGAAGTAGTCATTTGAGATTTCTAATTTGCTTGAACAATCAACATTTTTAATCAGACAAGTGTTGAGAGGGAATTTTGAGTTTTATGAATCATTCATTAACATTCCCAGGGCTTTTATTTATAACCTAGAAATCTAATGCACAGTACTCTTTTATATTCCATTAAGATCTAATTCAACATATCAGGTTTCAATATTTCATACATGAATTCAGGGAAGTTTTCAAATTTCCACAGCAAAGCAGCTCTCAGGTTTTTCACAGAACATAACAAATTTGTATGTGCTACGGCGTTATGACCATAGGAGTCAGAGGAGGAAAGAGCCACAGTAGTGAATCCACCACAACCCATGTGCAGTCTTGGCCAATTCAACAAATAGAAAGGTTCCCTTGTAATAGTAACTATAACAAGTAATGACCCATAACTGAACAAAGGATTCCCTTGTAATGGTAACCATCCATAGCGTCGAGATATAAACTGAGAGGGACTTGAACAGTATATCAGCCACAAAATTTACTTAAAAGTAGAGAACTTGATATTTTTGTTGAAACGGAGACTTGGACTCAACCAAACCAATAATTCGATGGGCTGAGTCAAAATGTTGCAGCATGGATCTAGTCTCGATAATAGTGAATACTTTCCACTTTTAATGGAGTTATTATTGTGATCATGTTTTACATAAAATTAACTAGAAAACTGAATAAAAGAACGAAAGCATCATCAATGCACATGATTTATACTTCCTATGAGTATAGGTTTCAAAATTGCATGAATATCCTCATTTTGTTGTTATATGTCTGAAAGCATTGACCACAGTAGTGTTCTCTGTAGGCTATTGCCAATATGGTAGATATTTTAGTTTCTCTTATACCTTTATTTTTAAGAACTTATAGTTAAGGTTATGTTTCATTTTATTTCAGTTAGAAAATGTTTATCTTTCAGAATTCTTTTCAGAGTATAAGAAGTGCTTTAAGTTCAGGCTATCACATCTTCTCAAGTCAATCTATAATTCCATTTTTAAGCGCATTTTTTCCTAAAATGGAGCAGGCCCAAGTCAAAAAGTTGAGAGCAGAGAAACTTCTGGCAAAGATCGAAGCATCTATGATTCCTATCAATCCGTCAGATGACCAGGAGACAATAACTGACGAAGAAAAATCCGTATTCCGTAGAATTGGTTTACGGATGAAGGCATATTTACCACTTGGTAAGCTTTCTATTTAAGTTTTAAAGAAAAATTATCCATACTTCTAAGGTGGTTGCTTTTCTGTAATTTATCTATTGCTTTTCTGTAATTTATCTACTAGGTATCAGGGGAGTTTTTGATGGAGTCATTGAGAATATGCACTTGCATTGGAAACATAGAGAGCTTGTGAAGTTAATATCAAAGCAAAAAACCCTTGCATTTGTTGAAGACACAGCACGATTTTTGGAATATGAAAGTGGGGGAATATTAGTGGCCATTGAAAGAGTTCCAAAGGGGTTCGCTCTTGTCTATTATCGTGGAAAGAACTACCAGAGACCTATTTGCTTGAGGCCAAGAAATCTGTTAACAAAGGCAAAAGCGCTAAAGCGTTCAGTTGCAATGCAACGCCACGAGGTTCGTATAAGAATGGATTCTGTTGCCTTTTAATGTCAAACTGTTATTAGTTCTTGTTTGTTGAATGCTAAAATATTATACTTTCAATAACTATCAGGCATTGACCCAACACATAATTGAGCTTGAGGAAACCATTAAGCGGATGAAGTTAGATCTGGTATGTTTTGAGTTGCTTAAATACCGCACTTTTAAAAACAGGCATTTATGCATTTTGTTATGTGTATAATATTTTCAACCACGTCTTAGTTAAAAATTTTAATGGAAAAATGTTTGTCTTTTATAGGAGTTATAATTAATGAAGGTTCGTTTTTCTAGAGTTATACAGATATAGGTCCATGTGCAAAGGGGGGCTTGATTGGCCAACAATTTAGAAACTTTCCTCTGACTATGATTGTGATTGGGATAGTAACCAAATCTACTTATGCAGGCTTTTATTTATCAAGCACATTCTTTCTAACAAAATCCAATCCACTCTTCAAAATTTTAGATTCGTGCTGATTCTTCTCATGATATAATTGACCAGCAGTCAATATTTCAAACATGATGCTACAAACATAACTCTATTTTTTCTGGAGGATATACTAGTTGATGGAGATAATTTTAGTAAGTCTTGGACTTCCAGAAACACTAGTAAAACAAAATCTGATTCATATCTGATATAATTGACCAGCAGTCAACATTTCAAACATGATGCTACAAACATAACTCTATTTTTTCTGGAGGATGTACTAGTTGATGGAGATAATTTTAGTAAGTATTGGACTTCCAGAAACACTATTAAAACAAAATCTGATTCATATCATAAGCAATTAGGATCTTTAGTAGCACAAAAAGGAAAGTAAGCCTTTTTTTTCAATGGTATCAGAGCTTGGTTACATACCTTTCTTCCTCCGCCGGAGCCTCTCCGTATAGCCGTCAGCCCCTGCAGGCCCTCCAACAAGATCGCTTCTCAGCAGGCTGTCACGCCCTGCCAATAAAGGAAAGTTAGTCCGTGACAAGGCGCTCTGCTCATTCCCTGCAGGCGACCTTTCCTTCTGCTTCCCAGCATGCGCTCCGTTCCTTACCTGCAGGCGACCTTTCCATCTGCTTCCCAGTAAGCGCTTCACTGCTTCCCTGTAACTGCTTAGCTCATTCCCTGCAGGCGCCCTTTTTCTGCGCTTCGCAGCAGGCTCTCCGTTCCTTCCCTGCAGGCGCTCCACTCCTTCCCTGCAAGCAATCCTTTCTCGAGCTTCCCCGCGGGCGCTATTCTAATCCTAAAACTATAAGATCTCTCTTAGTGGCAAATTATCAGTTAGCCTTCTAGACGTCCTTCTCTGTTCCTGCTTTACCATCAATAACCCAGATGTCAGCCGTACTCTGTTGTCTTCTTGCCTTCCCAGCTGATCTTTCTCGAGTTAGCAGAACAGTCACAGGAGTTCCTCATCTCCTACAGCATAACCAGCCAGGAATTCTTTCCAGCCCTAAACATACATAGGGCTTGTGACAAACTACGACATGAAGAAGATGTCTGCTCTACTCTGGAGGTTGTTTTTGAATAAAAGATTTGGAATTCTGCGCAAACACAAGATATTTGGAAAGCAACTGGTGAGACTTATTCCAATGCCGAAAACACTGTAGAATTGTTTGAGATGAGACAAAATTGCATGAACTTCGACAAGATTAGTTAAATGTTACTCACTACTTCAACACAATTACAAAGTCCTGGTTACCGTTAGACATGTATGATACTTATATATGGAAGTGCTCTCAGGATGTTATGTTATATAAAACAACAATAAAGAAGAAAATGTTTATCAAGTTATTATTGGGTTTAAATAAGAACTTAGATGAGGTCCAAGGAAGAATTATGACGATAACGCCTCTCTTACCACCAGAGAAAATTTTGTTGAAGTTAGAAGAGAAGAAAGTAGGAAGAAGTTCATGATGAGAGGAAGTGTGGATTCATCTAGCACTGAAAGCTTCGCCTTGTACACACAGCTCCTCCCATGAGTCAAAGACAAAGAAGAGTCCTTCCTTGTTTGAACATTGCAAGAAACTTGGTCACACAAAGGGCAAGTGCTGGAAACTATATGGAAAATTTGCAGATTGAAAAATAGGGCAAGGAAGGAAAGACTAAGGTCGCAGGCACGTGTTGCTATATCTTTTGAAGGGTTGGCCAACCCTAACCCATTTACCATGGAACAACTGGTGGCTTTGAAGTACTTCTTTCAAGCATAATTAAGCGACCTTCCAGCTTGATGATACACCAAGATATAATGTCATATCTTGTTAACAATGGAAGATTTTGACCTTGAATAACAGATTTAAGTGTTTCTGATCGCATAACTGGAGAGATTCATGCTCTCACCAAATATCTAGGGTTCACCAACTCGAAATTTGTTACACTTGACGATGATCTTACTCTAGAATTGTTGAGAAATGTGAAGTGAAAGTCTCTAAAGATGTTTAGCTCTTTTATGCTATATGTTCCCCATTTAGATTGCAACTTACTTTCAATTAATAAGTTTATTCATGACACGAACTGTGTTACTAAATTTCATTCTAATTGTGAATTTCAAATGGTGGATTTGGGGAAGGTGATTGACAGTGTTGAATTGTATCAAGGTCTATACCTCTCAAGGAATGTTATTCTCTAAACACGCTAATGTCTTTTTCACCATCCTCTTCCCTTGTTCTTGAATCTATTGTGGCGGAGTCTTTTGAAAGTTATGTTTGATATGGCATTGTCTGGGTCATTCCAATTTTCATTATGTTGTATTTTTATCTCTTTATTAATAAAAAAAGTCAGAGTTGTATCAGTGTGAATAATGCCAATTGGTTAAATATACTCATCATGTTTATTGTGTCTTTGTACAAACACTCACAATTTTTCTCTATCATCCATATTGACTTTTGGGGACCTCCAAATTGAAAACCACCAATGGAGTCAGATGGTTTTTCTCCTTTATTGATGACCACACAGGAACTAGTTGAATATTCCTCATAAAGAAAAATTCTGAAACAACCAATTATTTAATTTTCTTTCAATTCAAAATTTAGATTCTCAAAATCGATAATACAAAAAAATACTAAGACTCTGTCCCAGGACTCTACTTTGCAAATAATGATATCATCCATGTGAGTTCTAGTGTTAAAACTCCACAATAAAATGGAATAGCTGAGGGGAAGAATATATACCACATCGGAGTGTCTAAGTCTATAAGATTTTCTCACCATGTCCCAAAAACTTCTATGGGGAAATGACACATTCACAACCACCTATCTCATTAATAGAATACAAAACAGAGTTTTTGGATTCAAATCCCCTCTCGATATTGTGATAGAAAAATAACCTTAGACAGACCTTATTCAATCTTCCCCAAAAAATATTTGAACCCGCACAAAGCTTGACGCAAAATCCATCAAATATATCTTCCTTAGTATGCTTATAATAAAAAGGGATATAAGTGCTAATATTTTCCTATTACAATAAAATACTAGAACTCCATGAATATTATCTTTTCGAAAAACAACTCTACTATCCCAAATCTATTATTCAAGGACAATGTCCGAGTGAATATCAGACTTAGGACACTATTCTAGAGTTATCACAACTTAATCCACTTTCGCCGAGTGAATATCAGACTTAGGACACTATTCTAGAGCTATCACAACTTAATCCACTTTCGTACACAACTCTGGATACCCACACTGATCTAGAGTCATCACAACCTATTTTACTTCCCTCAAATCATCTTATCCTCCAAGTTCCGCCAGTTGACAACATCTAGCTTGAGATTGATAACAAAGAAGTTCATGTGTGTAATTTGAGGAAAAAAATCCTTTGAGCAAGATAAATACAACATTTAATCACAGGATTGTTAATAACCAAACTTGAATTCACATATTTCTAAAGTTCCAAGGGAGGTGGAATCTAGTAGAAAAGACAAGGAAAGTTGCACAAATTATTCTGTCCATGATTATGTTGAATATGGAAAGTTATCATCTACTTATAAAGCTTTTGTATCTAATCTAAATAGTGTGTGGATACCAAGTATGTTCATGAAGCACTACAAAGTTTAGAATAGAAAAAGGTAATTCAAGAGGAGATCCATTCTCTTGAACTAAATGACACACTTGTGAATTACTTGTACTGGACTAAGAATTGCCCTCCTAAGATCGTCTTGTTGGAAATTTTCTAGTTGAATGTCAGACTTTATGTATGTGGATGACCGATGGTTGCCTTCGTAGTCCTTCGGGAACAATTAAGTTGAGTCTACCCCGACCAGAATGTTTACGGTTTTCTTCGATTTTCCGTGCATTTCTTACTGTTTTTTTTTGTGGGGCACTTGTGATTTTCTTCGGGCTTTCCGTGTGTTTCCTACTATTTTTTTTTTTATTTGTGGGTCACTTTTAGTTTTCCATATGATGCTTTGTCATTTATTCTTTTATATATAAATGCATGTTTGCCCCACCTGCTAAATTCTCTACTATACTTGTTTACTTTTACCTACGATATTAATTCCATTTTTAGAAGCAACAAAGACCCCAGATACATATATTTATTTTATTTATTGCACGTTTTACTTTCTTTTCCTTTACAGTACATTTTATTATTTATTTCCCTAACTGCACTCCTTTTAGGCTTCGAGGTAGTCTGTTTAGGCAACGCTAAACCTTTCTGTAGAATAAATAACATAACTCATAGGACTTCGAGGTAGTCTGTTTAGCTCAACGTGAATCCTCACTGTCTTTTAGGCTTTTGCCCAACCCTATTTTGCAATATAAGTCTTAACATTTTTAGGATTCTGAGGTTTCCGTGTTGTACATCATATATTATCCTCTCTTTTTAGGATATTTGCCCGATCGGGTATCGTGCGAGTGTAAGCCATAAATAATAGAATCGGCTGGATTAAACATTAAATAACTTCACTTTTAAGACATAAGACCGAACATTAGGATAGTTGGGAAGTCACCGAGGTTCTCCTCGGATCCGTGACATCCCCTACTTTTTCACTCCATATGACTCTAGAAAATAACTGTTTCTATTTTGAGCCACTCCCTTTCGGCTTTCCTACATCCTGTCTTGAAAACTAAAATTTAAATTCTTGAAGACAGAACCACTGATCTTAATCGAGACATTTGTTAAGTGACTCCGGTCATTTAAGATGTAATTAACTATAGGGATTTGCCTCTATAAGGAACTAAGAACCCAAGTAAAATAAACTCTATCTAATTTTTATATTAAATAGGAGAATTTGTCGTTCACACATTAAAGATTTCGCAGATCAAACAGATATCACAAACTCTTTAGTTCAGGCGGTTAAACCTACTACAAATGATATGTTTATCATTCAAGATAGTGTATTACTTGCGGTATTACGCTCAACCATTTAAACCATCAAATATGTGGGATCTATTTGGTCTCATTTATTTCAAAATTAAAATATTATTTCCAAAATCAAAATCACCTATATATTAAAACTATTTTCAAATTTAAATTCTTTTGAAAAAAAAATTCCGTAATTTCGGCCGACAACACATTGAGATTGACATATATTTTATCTTTGAAAAGTTCAATAGAAACATTATTTATTTTATTTACTTTTCAACTCATCTTCAAATCGTTGATGTCTTCACTGAATCTCTACCTCCGGGTAGCTTCGCTGATTCGAATACTAAACTGGGCATTTTCAACATCTATGACTCAGCTTGAGGTTGCGTGTGGAATTCAGAGTTTCCTAGTTTAGTTTTATTCATTCCTTATTATGTCATGTTTTCTTACTTCTTGAATTATGTTTCCTTTGGTAAGTTGTAATTGCTATAAGTAATTTTGCCCTAGTTGTTTCTTATATAATAAGGAGAAGAGTTGTAATTTAATTATTGAGAAGTAAGAGTATGATTTTCTCCACCTTTCTTTATATATGTTAATTTTTAGATGTTATTCATGCTATTAAAATATCTAGGTGAGGTCGGTTCATATGTTAGAGCAGAATTCAGCATTGAGATAACAGATTATATCACCTACTAAATTGTTATCTTTTTCTTCTCTTTGCTTTTTACAAAATTTGACAGGGTTATTTGGAAGTTGACGAGAGCTCTTCCATTAATTCAGCTAATATTCAATCTGATCATGATTTGGGTCTCAATGAGGTATTTGATTCCAGTAACTTTGTTGCAAGATCTAGTTAAATAGGCATAACCTTGTAGAATATAATTTTCAGATGGAGAATGAAGATTTTGAAGATTACTCTGATTGTGATAGTAGTGACAGCAACGAGGGAACTGTGACTGATTTCCAGCGCCTTGATTTGGCTTTCAGTGAGGTAAGTTGTTTTGTTCTTATTCCAACTTCGTACTCCATATTTTTTTGTGCAATGCATAATGTTAAACTTAAATTCAGGTTCTAAATGAAGATGGTGAAGATTTTTTTTCATCATGACCATTCTACTTTTATGTGACGTGGATGTAGTTACTTCTAACGGGCAAGACAAATAAAGTTCTCCATTGGCATGGCGGGCTAAAAGCTTTAATTTTGTTATTTGATTATTCTTTCAGATATGGTAAAAGGTAGCCTCCAATTTCCACTCTTCTATGTCTATTTATAGTTGAAATGATAGTTCTTTTATCCAGATACCAGTCTAGTAACTGGTATAAAATGGTAACAAAACATGTTCTTTATATTTGTGGAACCAAGATCCTCTCTTCTTCTTTGAATAGAAGTCCTTCGAAAAAGAAACGGGACTATGACATTATTATTGTGTCAAGTTTCTTTGTTTATTTTCTTATTGATCTGGAGCTGTGTTTGAGGCTTTGAGCTTTTACCCGTCTTTAAACTTTTGTTAATCTTGATGATCTAGGAGATCTTAATGTCTAGGATTACTATTGCGATTAAATGAAGCAATAAATCGAGCTTAAAATATTATTGAACCTCTGTTTAAAGACTATCAATTAAGCAGGTATTCAGTTTTAATGCAATGTAGAAATTACATTGAATTTATCCAAGTTATAATTTGATGACTTTTGAAATAGAAATGCAATAAAAATATTGAATCTACAAAGAACAATTTGATTAATATTCACAGTACCATATGAAAAATTAGTTGTAACCTGGTTGACTTCAATCATTCTCGCAAAACCAAACATTAATAGATAATTGTACTACTACTAAGCTCAAAAGAGTGTGCCTTGCATGCAAAGCACTTCGGCTCTGTTTGGCGCAGCTGCAGCTTCTCA
>NW_018251857.1:0-23293 GCF_001263595.1 Phalaenopsis equestris | reverse complement strand
CCCCCCCCCCTGCCATAGAAGCTGTTGCAGGGAAGTTGTTGTGGGGAAGCTGGCTGTCTGTTTAGGGCAGCTGCGTGAAAACAGTTGTGATGTAGCTGTTTCTGTAGAAATGACCATTCTGCCCCTGTTTTGTAATATTTTGATTAACAGAACTGTAATAGTCATAAATTCAATACTTTTAAGACAACAGTTCACTTAAAAACAGTACAAAATTATAAATACATACATCACTTCACAGTGAGTATCAAGACTGCAAAAAAAAAAAAAAAAAACTTAAAACTATTAAAATAGCAATAAATAAGATGATTATATTAATTTGAACGTTCAGACGGTATAGCTCCTGTGCTAAACTTTCCACCAGTGATGTTATCCATTCATGATCACCATCGCTAAGTTTCTTGTAGAGAAAGTATCCATTTTTCTCGCTATAAAGAAACATAAAAAACAGGGTGTTTAAAAAAAAAGTTAAGCTTTATCAAATAATGTTATGTTGTGCTGCATAAGAGAAAATAGTCTCTATTCTCATAGAGTGATTTATCACAAAAAACATGGAGTGCGTGCATGTCTGGTATATAAATTTTGTGTGTTTTTTGCACAAAGCAAGCCCATGGAATAGCAAGATTGCTAAAAATAGTGCAGAATTAAAACATTACCAAAACAAACCCTACACATGGGATTCTATAAAGTTAATGTGAAGGAACACACCGACAATCCCCTCCATGGAGCTCGGCTTGGTGTAGGGCTTCTTCCTCAATGGTTTCAGGTAGGAGCAGAGCGGAAAGGGGAAAAGGGAGAACGATGGGAGTTTCGAAGATCATCGCATGCTGCGATCCTACCTTCCTAATCAAAGACGAAGGGTAAGGGAGTAAAATAATCGAGCAGTAACGCGGGCTGCGGGGTCTCACCCGCTGTCCGCTTTCCGCTCAGATTCGCGGTCGCCGCTCCAAACGGTTTATTTCCACTGCCTTCTGACGCACCGCACAGGAAAAGCCGCTCCAAACGGACCCGAAGTCAAATAGGGAAGGGTTAAGGAAGTCGATTCAGTTTCACTCGGTCTCTATTTGAGCCTTAATTATTCATAATTAAATTTATGTGAGATACTAGCTTTTAATCGTTCAACTTTGTTTATCTAATATATAATTATTCACGAGAAATTCACATAATTCAATTTTTGTTTTTTCTTTTACTTTCAAATTGTAATAGAAATAAAAAATATATTTAAAATTATGTGACTATTTGATTGTAACGCATGTTTGTCTTTTTGTTATTTTGATTAATAGATTCCAACTAAAACAAACAGACGGTATACATTTAGTTTGTTTTAGTATATGGACATGGAATGAGAATTAAATATGCTAATAACTAAAAGCATCAAATGAGTACTTAATTAATTTCTTAGAGAGCATGTATTTAAACTTCAAACAAATATGTTCATGAAAAATAATGAACAAGTAGGATAATGTTCAATTTTATGTCAAACTTCTTAAATCTTGTTCGAGCTTGTTAAATTAACTAAAGGTTTTTTTGTGATCATTTTTATATTTATTTTATTTTATTTTGTTTTGAGATAAAGTAAATTTGATATCTTAAAACATGTTTGGTTTATTATAAAAGTCCCAAAAAAATTAAAAGTAATTGTGTTTTTAAAACAACTTGACAAAAATATTTGTGAAAATTTATTAAATATTGGAGGATTTTATTTTGTCAATAGAAAATATGTTTGGTATTATAAAAAATGATTTTTTAAATGGATTAAATATAATGCAGTTCTCCATTTTAAAATATTTTCATTAATGTTAGTCATTTATTTGCTATCACAGTGATAATATGGTCCAGTTAATAAAAAGAACAAATAAAAACCACAAAGTGCACTAGGCAGTAATTTAATCCAACCAAAGTTACAAGATAGTAATATCGTAGTCCAACCAATAGTGTAAGATCAATCTGAAAAAAGTAGTACAAGAAACTAAAATCATATCAAATAACCTACTACCTAGTATAGTAGTCCTATAAACCAGCTCTCTTGTTAGTTTTATCAATCTAGAGTTTTACCGGAAAGAACAATTAATTTAAGCAATTAAGTTACCAAAACTTAGTGAGTAATTATATTCTTATTATGCATTAAATTAAAATGTAAATTCTATGCATGAATGTCCTAAATAAATGTGATTCATTAATTAGTTGAATTGTTAACTGTCATCTTAAATTAGCTTTTGCTTTTTCAATTTAAGTTCATTATCTTTTTAACATTTATCTTTTTTTAAGAAGCCATATCAGAATCGCTGTCATATCCGAACGTATCCTCAAAAGCTTGTATCTTTAAGTACTCTCAAAAGTTTGTATTTATAGGTATCCTCAAAATTTTACATTCGAAGATCCATCTTTTTCATTTTCATTTCCTTTATCTTTCAAACATTCAAAATTCAAATCATAAATGAAAATTTTTTTTTAAACAACATTGAAAGTTCATTTTTATCAATGTTATTATAAGCTTTTACCCATAAAATACAACTTTTAAATTAATCATTAATTTAATACCAATAAAAAAGCAACTACTAAGATTTGTCTTAAAAAGACCTCAGTTACGAAGTGATCATTTACAAATTATTTTACCTATAAATCATGCTTTACATTTCTTCATAAGTAAATAATCATAAATAAAAATTTTCCTTCAACAATGTTAATAAAAGTAAACTCCATCCTTTCCTCATCATCCCCTCTTCTTTGCACAAGCAATGATCCCAATCTCTCATATATTTTAATTAAACTACTTTATAAGTTATAATTACTGTGATTAATTCATATAATTTAATATAACTTTTTAATATTTAATTAGTGAACTAAAATAACTTGCATAAATAAAACTTCTCCCTTCCCTACAATATTTCTAACATTCCTCGATCCAATGTAATTATTATGTACTTTTTGTACTTCCAAATTTCCATTTGATTAAACTTACTATTAACATTTTATAATTGAACATACATTTAAAATTCATAAATTAATATAAACATTAACATTTACTTTAGACTTAGTTCGGTCCTCCTTTAACTCGCACGTGGCTTGCTTGACTTTGAGGCTCGGTTCTTTTCTTATCTCACAAGCAAAGCTGCTCCCTTTACTTAATCCTTCACACAAAGCCACTCCTCAATCTTGCACACGCATTAGCGGCCTCCCCATCTTTCTTCGAGCTCGAGTCAACTTTAGAACTGTACGGGTGAGGCAATCTCCTATTTCCTTCTCCTTCCTTTGGCTATGGTTTGATAGCCTCTCGCACACACGATACGTCTTCCTCTATCACACTCCAATTGGAATCCCTTTAAGGGTCGGTTATAATGTGGTAGAGGTTGACAATTCAATTAGATTAAATTCTCATCAGCAATCATCCTAATTTGTAGAATAAGGACTCAATAAGTGATGAATTAATCTAACTAAATCGTCGCAAACACACTTGAAATATTTATTTCATAATTCATTCACATGTATATACTTGAAAGTGTTGAAATCATATCATCAAAACATATATCTCAATACAAAGTTGATAAACACAAAATAAATTAAATACATACCCAAAAAGTCTGTACACTCTCAAAATTATGAAATGCGAAAGCTATACAAGTCATACTTGACTACTTGTCCCAATGCTTCATACTCATTCTTATAAGTCAACAATACAGAACAAAAAATAACAATCTTAGAGAAATAATCAAGTCTAAATAAAGATTTTATAAACGATAAAGAAACAACATGCATGCTCGTATGTTGTTGTATATGTCCACACACATCACAACATGCTAGAATCATATATAACATATAAAAGAAAACAGGTTGTAAAAGAAATCCTTTGTAGCCTTTCCTTAGAAATGCAGGAAGAAGAACTCTCTCACTTTTTTCCTTCTCCAACACTCTTATGGAAAGTTTCACACTAAATCTCACCACAAAAACTCTAAACTATGAAAACAAAATCACTAATTGACTCCAATATGATAGTGGAGTGGAATGATGTGGAGCGAAAAATGAACGTAGAGGAGTGAAAAACATAGAGGAGTGAATTTTCTGATGAAATTCGGCCTCAAATAGAGCCAAAGGTCGGTTCTCCAAGAGATGCCTCCAAATACTCTTGAAAAAGTCGTCCAAATACATCGAACTTTCTAGAAACGGGGTCTGCACCGCCTTTGCCACCGTTGGCGCTGGTCTGGCGCCGTCGGCGCTGAGTAAAAAATCTCCAGCGTTAAATTGTTTTGCACCGTCGGCGCTGACCTCGCCGCTGCCGGTGCTGAGCATTTCTCCAAAAACATAATTTTTTACTCTAAATTTCATCATTGTTGCCTTCTTTTTGCTTTAAGTCCTAAAAATTAACAACCTGCGAGAAAACATCAAAATACCCTCATTAAAGTGCAATATCACCAAAAATGAGTATAAAATATGGGTCTAAAAATGTATACATTTTTGGTGTATCAAAATCCCCTAAACTTACATGTTACATGTCCTCAAGTAACTTCTATACTACATAAAAAATATGACTTATGGTAAAGAATTTAACTTTTAGACTTCCATATTTTAGTTTTCTAAATATAATAGTTTTAACTTAAGAAAAATTCAAAACAACTCCTGTTAGGTGTAAGGATATTCAGTAATCAAGTCTAATGTTTCTTTCTTTCAAAAAAAAATTAAACTTTTTTATATTAAGGTCACCTAGGTAATTCATATGAAAAAGAACTTCATAAAAATTTATTAATAATTAAGTTAACATTCAAATAAAAAGTTTAGAAAATGTGTCCAAGTCTTTGCCCTTAAGTTGATTCAAGTGAAACCAATTTTTAATTAGGCATCTCCTCACATTTTTTCTTTTTCTTTTTTTTTTCTTTTCTTTTTCTTTTTTTTTTCTTTTTCTATTCTTTTTCTGAGGATTACTATATATGGATAGCCTCTAATGATTTTAAACTTCACTTTCTTAAAGTTAAAAACTTTTTACATTTCTTCACTTAACAAATTTATATTAACTTAAAGATTTCATAAAGTTTAATTCTTTTCTTTTTACATGAACCTCTTTAAGATTTTTAATACTTCAAAAATATAAATTTCTTTTACTAAAAATAGAAAAACATAGTCTTATTCTCTTTTACCAAATATCTTAGCCCCCAGAATTAACCTTTATTATTGAAAATTTTAACTTAAATTTATTATATATTTAAAAACATAAATATAGTTATCCAAAGTTAACTCATAATACCAAAGGCCATGTTAAATTTAAAATTTTGAAAATATAATTAAGTAAGGACAAATAAAATTAAGTTCTTTTCTAATATGATATTTCTTCTCCCCCCTAAACTTCAATTTTTTAAAAGATTTTTACATGAAGAACTTTAAAAATGAAGGGTAAAAGAAAGCATTAAATACATAAAAAAAAATTCATACCTGTTGGAGATTCTAATTTTTGAACATAAATTTTGAACTGCTACATGTGCTAATATGAAAATTACAAGGCTAAAAACATTAAATTGCACATAATACATATAAAATTTACTGAGAAAGAACTAATCACAATACATAACAAAGTGCTAATAATAACAACAGAACTAAACTAAGTTCTAAAAATGAAAACAGTTTTTCACATTACAGTTTCACATAACATAACATAACAACAACACATAACATAACAACAAAGTCTCAACAACAACATAACACAAATAATACAATCACACAGTACAAACACATACATACAAACAAACAAAAGATCACCAATCATCGTCTTTCTCATCATCAACATCTAACTTTTGCTGCTGATATGGAGTATAAGTAGGGTGAATAGGGAACTGAACTGTATGGTCACCCCTCAGCTATCTCACTAAAGTATCATTATAAGCAGCATCATATTCAAATTTTTGACGAATCTGATCATCAGTGTGAGCATTTCCAGCCTCCATATTCTTGAGCATTTCCGATCATCAGTGTGAGCATTTCCAGCCTCCATATTCTGCATCCTATGATCCATCCTCAAAATATCTCCCTGTTGAATCATCATCTGGTCCAACAAGTCCCTATTGCTTGGGTCTTTTGAAATATGCTCACTAGGGGTTCTAAAAGTAAAAGGAGTATCCCTGACCTATCTTCCATATCTCCAATCAACATGGGACTCATAAGTCTTGATGTTGGCAGGCTCAATGGGTCTCTAAGGCTAAATCCTCTCCTCATCAGGTCTGAAATCAACTCCTGCATACTCACAAAGTGTGTAAATCAGAGCAGGGTGCGCCAATCCACCAGTGGTCTCTCCCAGAGCAATAGATCGAGTGTTCATATAAATGATAAAGCCTACATTTATATCCCACTTACTGAATACAGTAGTTCAAGATGACTCTATCCTTGGACACTTCACTATGATGATTCGTTGGAATCATCCTCCCAGAAACAAAATAGCACTAGGCTTTAGATACTACATTTAACATAGAAAGGGGAAAGTTAACTTTAACTCCATTTTTTTTTCCACCCCCTTTTCACTTGTCAGAAAAGAAATAACTTCATCTAAAGCTTGATGTGTAACAAAAAAGGAATGATATTGGCATCTATACACATCTTTTAACTGATAAAATTCATTAATTTTTCTTGGAGTAAACTCCACCATTTTTCCTCGAACAAAAACAAAATCATCAGAAGCAGTAAAATAACAGAAGTTTTCCCATTGCCGAGCGATAATCAATCATTCAACTTCTCATCCCAGATTTTTAAAACCTCGGTCCTGAATTAATTTTTTATTTTCTTGTAAACTTTGAAACCGATCCTTTTAAAGCTATTACATATCCTCTTTCCTTGATCAATCTCTTCTTCGTAATAATTTTATCGTATAATCTCTACGCGTGAAAACTAATAAACTTTCTTCTATTAAAAACTCTATACCTCGAAGTATTTCTGGAATTGGAAGCCATAGAATCTGAAAATAGGAAGTTTCTAGGCATCCTAGATAGTTTTTAGGACTTTAAAACACCTTTAGGCGGTTATTATGGAGCGAAATCCCGCCAAAGTCCGCCAAAAGTCGCAAGAACCGTCCAACCGTCCTCGGTGCCACCGACGCTCTCGAGGGGCACTGCCGCTGCTGAGATCAATTTTCTTCGACGCCGCTGGGGGCCATTCTGGTGTCGTCGACGCCAGTGGCCAAATTTTTGCAATTTTTTAATTTTTCATTCAATTAAATCTCAATTTTTCTTCCAATACCAATATTAGGCTTAATTTTTAATAAATATAATTTTGTAGGATTATTATCTACTAATATATAAGACACTTAACAAACTAAATATTAATACATAAACATATAAGTATGGGTTGACTTCCATAAATCGCTTGGTTTAATGTCGTCAGCCCGACAGACCATTTGTTTAGTTGGGTTGACTTAACATTAAAACTTCCTTAAATTGAGGTATGTATAAATAATGTTTCAAACGATGCCCATTAACTTTAAATATCTTTCCAATATTAGGATATTTAATCACAACAGTTCCATAATGATAGACTTTAATTACTTTAAATGACCCTAACCATCTAGATTTCAGTTTTCTTGGAAACAATCTCAATCTTATATTATATAATAGAACTTTTTATCCTGGTTCAAATTTCTTCTGAATAATCTTTCTATCATGCCATATTTTCATTTTTTTTATAGATTTTTGCATTATCATATGCTTCATTTCTAATCTCCTCAAGTTTATTGAGTTGCAATAATCTTTTCTCACCAGCATCTTTTAGATTAAAACTAAATTCCTTAATAGCCTAAAATGCTTTATGCTCTAATTCTACAGGTAAGTGACATGTTTTTCCAAATATCAGTCTATATGAAGACATTCCTATAGGAAGGAGTCTTATAAGCAGTTCTATATGCCCATAATGTTATGTCAAGTCTAGCAGACAAATCTAATTTATAAGGATTTACAGCCTTTTCTAAAATGCATTTAATTTCACGATTTGATATCTCTGCTAGACCACTAGTCTGAGAATGATAAGCAGTAGAGAATTTATGCATAATATCATATTTCTTAATTAATTTTTTGATTCTCTTATTCCTGAAATGAAATCCTCCATCAGTAATACTTATTCTCGACATTCCATATCTTGTAAAAATATTCTTAATTAAAAATTTAGAAACACTCCAAGCATCACATCTAGGTACAACAATAGCTTCAATCCATTTAGACATATAATCAACAACAAGTAATATATATAAGTTTCCAAATGAAGGCATAAATGGTCCCATAAAATCTAATCCCCACGCATCAAAAATTTCAACTTCCAATGTGTAATTTAGAGGCATTTCATTTCTTCTATATATATTTCTTACGTGTTGACATCTATCGCACATTTTAATATATTCGTTAACATCTTTAAAAATAGTAGGCCAATAAAATCCAGCTTACAAAAGTTTATATGCAGTTCTATTTGTTCCAAAATGTCCTCCAAATTTAGAATCATGACATCTTTCAATTATCTGTTGAGTTTCTTCATAAGACACACATCTTTTAATAATTAGATCTTTACATTATTTATATAAATATGAGTCATCCCAAAAATAGTCTTTTGAATCATATATAAACTTCTTTAGTTGTGGATTTTTTATATTAGGTGTTAGAATATCACTTACAATATAATTCACTATATCAGCATACCACGACACATCCATTTCATCAATACTATATAATTGTTCATCAAGGAAATTCTCTAAAATTTTATTTACAAAATTAGTTAATATTTCTATTTCTATTCTAGATAAATGATCAGTTATTTGATTATCATTTCCCTTTCTATCAGTCAAAGTAAAATTAAACTCTTGTAATAGACGTATCCGTCTAATTAATCTTGGTTTAGTATCCTTCTTTTGCAATAAATATTTAATAGCAGAATGATCTGTATGCACTATACATTTAGTTACAGTTAAATAAGGTCTAAATTTATCAAAGGCATAAAAAATAGTTAATAACTCTCTTTCTGTAGTAGTATAATTAATTTTAGCCTCATTTAGAGTCTTGCTAGCATAATATATAACCTTAAAAACTTTATCGTGCCTTTGTCCTAATACAGCCCCAATAGCATTATCACAAACATCACACATTATTTCAAATGGTTTTTCCCAGTTAGGTGGTACTATTATATGTGGAGTGACTAATTTTTTCTTTAATAATTCAAATGCTTTTATGCATTCTTCTTTCAAATCAAATTTTGTATCTTTTTCTAAAAGTTGGCATAAAGGCTTAGTTTATTTTGGAAAATTTTTTATGTAGCGCCTGTAAAAACCAGCATGTCTTAGAAAACTTCTCACCCCTTTAACACTAGTAGGTGGTGGTAATTTTTCTATAACTTAGATTTTTGCAGGATCTACTTCCATGCCTTTTTCAGAAATTTTATGCCCAAGTACAATACCTCCTACAACCATAAGTTGTCATTTTTCTCAATTTAATACTAAATTGACTTTTTCCTTCTAGATTTTTTTCTAAATTATTAAGGCATAACTCAAACAAAGTTCCAAATACAAAAAAATCATCCATAAACACTTCCAATCCATGTTCTATAAAATTATTAAAAATTGACATCATACATCTTTGAAATGTTGCAGGTGCATTGTATAGTCTAAAAGACATTCTATGAAAAGCAAATATTCCATATGGGCTTCTAAATATTATTTTCTCTTGATCCTCTGGAGCAATTAGAATTTGGTGATAACCGATATATCCATCTAAAAAATAATAATACTTATTCCCTATCAATCTATCCGACATTTGGTCTAGAAAAGTTAAGGGAAAGTGATCTTTTCTAGTGGCCATATTTAATTTTCTATATTCAATGCAAATTCGCCAACCAATTACTTATCTTATTGGTATTAATTCATTTTTATTGTTTTCTTCAATAATCACTCCTCCTTTCTTCGGAACACAGTGAATCGGGCTTACCCAAACACTATTTGAAATAGGATATATAATTCCAACATCTAACCATTTTAAAATCTCTTTTTTAATAACTCGGATTTAATCTTCTCTGAGGATCAGCTTTAGGTTCATATTGTTCATCCAATAAAATTCTATGCATACAAATTGAAGGATTGCTTCTTTTAATATCTGCTAAAGTCTATCCAAAAGCCTTTTTATACTTTTTCAACATTTTTATTAACTTTTCTTCCTGAATTTCAGTTAACTCGGAAGATATAATAACATACAATGTAGATGATTCTCCTAAAAATACATACTTAAATGGGCAATTAATATTTTTAATTCAAGTTGAGGTGGTTTAATACTTGAAGGAATAAGATTTTTACTTTCATTTTCCAACAAGTCTAACGTTCCAAATTTGCCCTGAATATAATCTAAATCTTCTTCTTTAACATCATCTTCATTTTCAAAAATTTCTCCTTGCTTAAATTTATCTTCTAATTCTTTATTAAATTGTTCATTACTTAAATACTCAGCTACTTCCATCCTAAAACATTCATTATTTTTTTCTATTGCAGGATATTTCATAGCTTTTGCTATATTAAATTTTACTTCTGGATCATTAACTCTCATTATTAATTTTATTTTTTGTCATCTATTACAGCTCTTCCTATTGCAAGAAATGGTCTCCCTAAAATAGTAGGAATCTCTTTATCCTCCTCCATATCCAATACTATAAAGTCATAAAGTCTACAAAGTCTACAAGAAAAATAAATTTATCCACTTTGACTAGTACATCCTCTATAACTCCTTTTGGATAAGTTATTGATCAGCTAACTGTAGAGTTACAGTACTAAGGGAAATTTCTCCCATTTCTCCCCAATCTAAATGTTCATAAATTGATAAGGGCATAAGATTGATACTCACTCCTGAATTACATAGAGCCTTTCCATAAAACTTTTTACCAATTGCACAAGGTATCGTAAAACTACCGGGATCTTTTAATTTTTCAGGAAGCTTTTTTTGAATAATAACACTACACTCTTCACTGAGTGCAATGGTCTCATGATCTGTAAACTTCATTTTCTTATTTAGTACTTCCTTCATAAATTTTGCATAACTTGGCATTTGTTCCAAAGCTTCAACAAAAGGAAAATTTATCCTTAACTTCTTAAGGATTTCCAAAAATTTTTTAAATTGTTTATCTGTATTCTTCTGCTTCAGTCTTTGAGGAAATGGAGGTAATAGTTTTTCTATAGGAACCTGTGTTTGTTCATTTTTCTATTGATTATTTTCCATTTCTTCCTTCTCTTCATCAACTTCAGTTTCTCTTTGGATCCTTGTTATAATTTTTTTTCCACTTTGTAATTGAATAGCTTTAATTTTCTCTTTATTTTGATATTTTGGATTAACTTCCACATTACTCAGAAGAATTCCAGAAGGTCTATTACTAAGTGCAGTCATAATATGTTCTAATTGATTTTCATTATTTCTAATAACAACCCCTTGATTTTGTATTTGATTTTCCATATTCAACATCACTTCTTCCATTGTCAACTTCTTTTCCTTAACTTGTGGGTTAGGATTGGAGTTAAATCCTGGAGGATAATAAGGTAAAAAATTAGGATTTCCTTGATGAAAATTAGGATTTCCTTGATTTTTCAGATTTTTGGAAGGATTCACCGAATTATTATAATTATTCCTGATAAAATTAGGGTGATTTTTCCATCCAGGGTTAAAATAATTAGAATAAGGATTGCTATTTTGATTATTTATAGCGTTTAAAGTTTCATAAGGTTGTTGAGCATCAATAATCTATCATAGTAAATTTTCCTCTAATACTGGGGTATTTGAGAATAGTTCACTCCTATTTGGTCAATCTTTATTGAAATAGCAGCAATTTGAGATGCTAAAATAGACATTGCATCAGAATCATGAATATTGGCTACTCTCTTAGGATTTACCTTTTCAGAGGGCCATTGAAAATTGTTAGTAGCCATTTCTTCAATTAAAAAATATGCTTCATCAAAAGGTTTTGACATTAATGATCCACCCGCAGCAGCATCTATACTAGATCTTAATGATCCTACCAATCCATTGTAAAAGGTTTGAATTATTAACCAATCTGGCAAACCATGGTGTGGATATTTTCTAAGAAGATCCTTAAATCTTTTTCAGGCTTCATATATTGATTCCCCTTCAAACTAACAAAAAAATGTAATATCATTTCTAAGCTTAGCGGTTTTCGAGGGTGGAAAATATTTAGCCAAGAATTTTTGTGATAGTTCTTCCCAAATTCTAATAGATCTAAATGCTAATGAATTTAACCAAGCCTTGGCTTTATCCATTAATGGAAAAGGAAAAAGTCTAAGCTTAACAACATCATTAGACACTCTGTCATATTTAAATGTAGCACAAATTTCAAGAAAACTACCAAGATGTAAGTTAGGATCTTCAGTAGGTGATCCTCCAATCTAATTATTCTGTACCATTTGGATAATAACAGATTTAAGCTTAAATGAATTAGCAGCAACATCAGGATTTTGAATAGTTAATTGAAGTTCATCTGCTGTCGGATTTGCATAATCTTTTAAGGGTATTTGTCGATTCTCATTTGTTGGATTTTCTATATTATTCGCCACTTCTCTCAAATTTTTCTAATAGTATGTTCTAATTCTAAATCATAAGGTACTAAATGTTCAGATCCAATATTTCGCATAAAAAAATAAAGCAAGCAAGGTAAAATTTCTTTAAAGATCCAATCTTAATTAAATTTCTTTTTGGATTTTTTATACTATTTTTTTATGTTTTTATAAATTTGTACATATATATTATCTAAATTTCCAAATTTATCAAAACTATTTAATTTAATTAAATTAACCATTACCTTCCCCAGCAATGGCGCAAAACTTCAGATCCAATATTTTGCATAAACAAATAAAGTATGCAAAGTAAAATTCTTTTAAAAAATCCTTAAATAAGAATATATTTCTTTTTAGATTTTTGATTTATAATTTTTTTTGTTATTTTTTTATTCTTATAATTATATATAAATTTCCTAATTTACTGAAGCTATTTAATTTAAACGTTATCTTCCCCTGCAACAACGCCAAAAATTTGATTCAGATATTTTTTATATGTAAGGATTTATCAAATTGACACTACTACTTGAAAATTTTAATCCCCGACAACGGCGCCAAAAACTTCATCTTGAGAAAGTAAAGTTGTATAAAATTTATATAAGTATAGGCAATTAGTAATGGGATTCTACGCAAGTATACGTACCGTTATCAAGTAATAATTGACTTTCTATTTAAGCCCCAAATATTGATCCCACGGGGAAGGTGTAAGTTAGCAATGATAAATTTTATCAGAAAATTTACATAATTAGGAAATTCACAGAAAGTAAAATGAAATCACTGTCACTAATTTTCAATTTTAAGATATTATCAAAATTAAATACTAAATTACTTAACTATTAGCAAAACTGAAATGAAGTTCTTAATAATAACTACTAATCTAAGAATTATGTTTAGGTAATGAAGATTTCTTAAGTGTAAAAGCATCATTCCCACTACAATGAAATTCTAGTGAAATGAGATGAGATAAATGTTTTTAATAAGGATTGTGCCAAATAAGAGCAATTTTAATTATCTACCCTGATACAGTGCATAGAAATCATTAGCTAATCTTAGGTTTAGTCCTTAAATCCATGGCTAGTCTAGGAGGATACCGGCTCCCACTCTAGAGCTCTCACTTCCCTTCACCTAAAGGCTAACACTCTCTTTAGTTTTTAAAGATTAAGACTAAATTATGGATGTTAGTCTGTCACCCTAAAGATTCTCCATTTTTACACCTAACAAAGAATATTTCCCTATTTATTTGCACTTAATTTCATGAAAGAATTTCTCCTTCATGAAATCAAATGTGATCCTCTCTTTGTTGTAGAACTCATACTCCATTTCTCGGACCATATGTTTCACAACATATTTTAACAAATCAACTGGCAAGACTGAAAAGTAAATTAAGTTCAGAGTTGAAAAATCATCACAATTTATTTTATATTTTAATTATTGCACATTCATTTTATCTCTTCATTTCACCATATTTCAGAGTAAAGGGAAAGATAGAGGGAACTACTTAGACTTCATGAGAAAGATACGACAAAATACAAATTTCATATATAAAATAAAGTTCATACAACACTAAATAAACAAACAAAGTTATCTGGAACTCTTTCTCAAAGCAAATCTTTTGTAGCCTTTCCTTAGAAATGTTGGAAGAAGAACTCTCTCACTTTTCTCCTTCTCCAACACTCTTACAAAAAGTTTCACACTAAATCTCACCACAAAAACTCTAAACTTTGAAAGCAAAATCACTAATTGACTCTAATATGATAGTGGAATGGAATGATGTGGAGCGAAAAATGAATGTAGAAGAGTGAAAAACGTAGAGGAACGAACAGCACGAATTGTCTGATGAAATTCAGCCCCAAATAGAGCCCAAGGTTGGTTATCCAACAGGTGCCTCTAAAAACTCTTCAAAAAGTCATCCAAATACATCGAACCTTCTAGAAACGGGGTCTGCACCGCCTTTGGTGTCGTTGGCGTTGGTCTGACGCCGTCTGCGCTGAGTTAAAATCTCCAGCGTTGAACTGTTCTGCATCTTCAGCGCTGAGCATTTCCTTAAAAACTTAATTTTTTTTCTCTAAATTTCATCTTTTTTGCTTTTTTTTTTTTTGCTTTAAGCCCTAAAAATCAACAACCTGCAAGAAAACATCAAAATACCTTCCATTAAAGTGCAATATCACTAAAAATGAGTATAAAATATTGGTCTAAAAATGCATATATTTTTGGTGTATCAACCCTTCTACAACCTGTGCGTGCATTACCAATCCATGGGTAATATCCAAGAGGATGAGAACGAAGAAGATGTTTGAACATACTTTATGCATAGAATGTTTTGTCTAGTACTACTTGTTTAAGTTATTATGTTCTATTGGATTGCATTTAGTTTCATTATTGAACTCTATTTATGCTTGTGTTTGGTATTTTGATGTTTTAGAATTCAATGTTAGGATGTTTGGTTTGCTTTGGACACTGAATTAGATGATTGTTGTCTTGAAAAATTATTATTTTGTAATAGCAAAGATTTTATATATAAAAGTGAGTTTGGTGTTGTTTGTGAAAGTTTGGTGTTAGAGTAGTGTTTAATTATGAGTATAAATGTTTATTTAACTTAATTAGAGGTTAACGTAAAGCGGTACATAGCAGATTTCCTAAGAAAGTGTAATCTGGAAAAATTAAGGCATTGGCTCTTAATGCGCCAAATTGGCGCCAGAAGCACCAGTTGACAGAGAGTTGACGGATACGCGAGAACTGGTGCTTGAAGCGCCAAATTCCTGGAAATACTAGATTGCCTAAAAAACCACAAAATTTCCCAGTAAAACTCCATTTACTTCTTGGGTCATCTCCTACCTCTAAATCGTGACCTATGGCTTCACATTATGTGTGTTAGAGAAGATTTTGAAGGCCAAAGATCTTAGATTTCATCTTCTATTGGTAAGAGCTTCACTTTAACCTAGAAATTTTTTATTTTTACCATGTATTTTTCCTACATTATGGAAGATAAAAAATTTGGGAGTTTTGATGGAAAAACTTGAGGAAACCCCATGGTGAAAAGTTTTTTACTAAATAATTTTACTTGGGGAGTTAGATTTTTGATTTTTGTGATTTAGTTGGATTTTCATAGAAATCCCAATGGCTCCACAAGTAAAGAGAGGAAAGCCAACAAGAGTTTTTAGCTTGAGAGAATTTGTTAATTTTATAGGCCAACATTGTTATAATACTCAAATGGAATCAAGAAAGCTGATCCAAGAACGGGCATTTGCTAACCCATATGCCAAGATCGAGAGGTTGATCATCGCCAGCAATTTGGAAAAGTTTTGCTACTTCACAGCAGTAACAATTGTGCGTATGATTCAGGACTCTTATGCCAACTTGCAGTTCACCACTGATGATTACATCCTTGTGAGAGGTAAGCAAGTTGAGTTTTCTAAAGAAAGGATCAATGCATTTTATTGGCTGAGAAATGCATTTTATTGTGAATACACTGCATTTGTGATGATCGATTCATCACTTGATGAAGTGATTGGCTTTCTAACTGATGGAAGATGAGAATGGAAGATTAAAAATAATAAGCAAGTTAACTTCTCCACTTCCATGATTCAGTCAAATGTATGACACCAGTACATCTCTGCTAAATTATTGCCAACAAATCATCTGAGCGAAGTAACAAAAGATAGGGCTATGCTAAACTTTTGCATTCAGAAAATGAAGGCAGTAGATGTTGGTGCTTGATGCGCCCTTAGTGTGTGTTATTTTTCTATGTATTTTATGTCAATTTAAATTCCCGGTACAGTGCCAAAAACTTGACCCGTCCCAAAATTACGACGTAATTTAGTTTTCAAAATTATGACCAATAACTTGACCCAATTTATATTAAGTAGTTAATGTGCAAAATTTAAATGTTATAAAATATAGCAAATATTCACACACTATGTGTTCTACGCAAGTGTACGTATTGCTTTAATTAGTATAGGACTTTCTGATTAAGCCCCAAATATCAATCACACGAGGAAGCAAGGAAAGAGGTCCTTAGTCAAATTTTAGTCTACTACTATTAGTCCTTAGTTTGGAATATCGAATAAAATGGTGTTTTCTCTAGTAACCACTTCTAAATGCGAATGTTAAAAGTAAGGATAGTAACTATTCCTACATGTAAATAGTAATTCTAAAGATACCCTTTCTGAATGAATTAGTTTAGAGAATTTTGAGATGTTGAAAACTACTATTTTTATGTAGTGACTTGGATAAAGTAAGAAAATGAGATACATTAAATTTTTTAGGTGCCAAATAGAAGCAATTTTAATTCTCTACCCTCAGTCAAGTGTTATAGAGAATCGTTGGCTAATCTTAGGTTTAGTCTCTAATTTTGTGGTTGGAGGATATTGGCTCTCACTCCAGGGCTCCCACTCCCATTCCCCTGAAGGCTAACTCTCGCTTTAGTTCTTAAAAACTAAGACCAAATTGAGGATTTTAGTCTGTCACCCTAGAATCTCCAATTCTTTGCCGAGTAATATATATATATATATATATATATCCCTATTTATTTGTACTCAACCTCCATGAACTTCATCATTTATGGAAGTTGAATGTGGTTTACTTTTTTAGGGAATTACTCCGCTCTCTCAGGTCTTAATGTAATTATAATGAATTTTAACACTACAACGGGCCCTTATTATAATGTAAAGGAAGTGCAAGTAAAAACCATCACATTTATATTCAAAATTCCTTCTAACATGAATCCCAATATCCTAAACATGAATCCTACTCATTACAAAAGAAAAGTAAAAGGAAAATAATGATATAATATTCTATTTCCTAATAAAAAGAAAGAGTAAGAAAGATACATCACAAAGCACAAAAAACACACAACGAAAAACTTTATTACATCAAAGCACATCCACTAGATAAGTGTTTACAAAAGTGTTTACAAAATGTTTACAAAATAATAAGATAATGAAGAACACAACACTTAGCTTTTTTCTCTTGAAAGAAAGATGAAAATCTCTCCCACAAAGTCTCCAGCTGACTCATGTAATGCTAGTACATCTTCTTACAGATTCTCTCAAAATTCCCTCTCCGATATCTCCAAAAAGGTATAAATCTACATTTCTACTCCTATTCTAAGATCTATAAACTTTCTCCACATTTTTATACTCACATACACCAATTTTTCTGACATAAAATCACTCTATTATATTGTAGGGACAAATTTCCCAAGAGTTGCCTCAAGCAACCTTCGAAAAATCATCTAAATACATTGAACTCATCCATAACCACCCAATATTGCGTTCAAGCTGTCTCAAGAGCCATCGATGCCATATTTTCATCATTCTTTAGATTCAGGCATCATTGGTGCTGGTTTGGGTGCCTTCGACGCTGGTCTGTAGTAGCTTCACCGTTTCGCTTTGTTTGGCTCCGTTTGGCCCCGGTTCGCCCCGTTTCAGTTGCATTTCATTCATAACAGATAGGCCTACAAAATAAGCATGAAAAAAAACTTTCTTTAAAGTGTAATTTCATTTGAAAAATATTTGAGAAGTGTAAAAGAGATTAAGCATAGAAATACATATCAAAATGTGCTAGGACATAATTTTCTTTCTTACTCGTTTTTGTTCCAAATTGCACCGTGTTTGCTTCTTTTTATCCAAAACTTTATTTCCTATACTTGAAACAAAAAATATACAAAATATCTTCCTATAAAGTGTAATATCATTGAAAATCACCAAATATAGGCATTAAAAGCATATAAAAAATTGAACATTTTTTAGGCGTATCAAAATCCCCCAAACTTAACTATTCCTTGTCCTCAAGTAACACTTTTACTCTATAAAAACATAACTTTTGGTACAGAGTTTAGCTTCTAAATTTCTATAATTTGGTATACTAAATATAATATCGTAACTTAAGAAAATTTTTTAACAACTTAAGTCAAAACTAAAAGTGTAAGAATATTTAGTAGTCAAGTCTAAGATTTCTGATTCTCTATTCATTTCAAGAAGAATTGCAATTTGTCATATTAAAGTTAATTAGAATATTCATATGAAAAGTAACTTCATGAGATCTTTATTATTAAGGATGCTAATACTCAAATACAAGTGTAGAAAATCTAATAAAGTCTTCTTCCTCAAGTTGATTCAAGTGAAGCCAATTTTTTATTAGAAATCTCTTCAAGCTTCTCCTCACATAATTTTTTTTCTTTTCTTTTTCTTTATCCTTTTCTTTTCTTTTTCTTTTAGATTTTATTTTTCTTTTCTTTCAAAATCATTTCAATCCTTTCTTTTTTTTTCATGTGAGGATTACTATATCTTGATAGCCTTTAATAATTTTGAACTTCACTATCCTCTTCTTAAAGTTAAAAAACTTTTCACATTCCTTCACTTCATAAAATCATATTAGCTTTGAAGATTTTTCATAAAGTCTCATTCTTTTATTCTTACATGAAACTCTAAGATTCTTAATACTTCAAAACTATAATTTCCATTACCTTAAATAGAAAAAGCATAATCTTATCCTTTCATACCAAAAATCTTAACTCTAAAATTAAATTTCATTTTTGAAAACTTTTACTTAAGTCTACTATATATTTAAAAATACAAATATAGTTATCTAAAGTTAGCCTCTAATACCGAAGGTCATGTCAAAAATAAATTTTGAAAATACAACTAATTGAGGACAAATAAAATTTAGTTTCGTTCTTTTAAAAGAAAATTTTCTTCCCCCTCAAACTTACATTTTAAAATATTTTGCAATTAATTCCATAAAATGTAGCAGGAAGAAAAAGTAAAACTTGAATCTACTTACTACTACAACATCCTATCAAATTCATATACATTCCTAATCAGGATATAATAACTGTAGGAGAAAGTAAACTACCCTAAAACATGCTTGCAATAATATTAAACTAAAAGGAAGTATACTCACTTTAAATTTTTTTTTTTATTCCTACATTTTTTTTTTTTTTATTCCTACCCCTAAACTTGATTTTTAACATGTATAACATTTAGTACAAAAGATATAAGTAGGAAGAAAAATAGTTTAGAAATTATATCTACCAAAACTATCTTTAAAAAGTATTTATAATTATTCATCAGGATAGAAAACACTTAGTAGAAAGTAAATCTAAAATAAACATGCCAGAATGAAATTAACCAAAGAAAATTCTAACTAGTATAACATGTATCGGCATAGTCATATCAAAATGTTCTTCAAGTCCTATATAATATTGTAACACAAACACCAACACACATGATAAATGAGGTCAATTCTTCCTTTAACTGATTACATCTCACTAACATACTTAAAATTTCTAACAGAATCACTACACAACTACATTGTGTACTTATAAATGATTTTATAGATTTTAATCCGAAAGATAAGATTATCCCTGATACATTGGGTCGTGAACACCAACCTGAGGTGTCACCATATCCCATTAATTAAGCACCTCTAACAGTTAAAAGGTTAGTGTAAATTCGTCCACATGTTACTCATCAAATAGGTTAGCTACTCCTATCAAATGAAAACAAGGACAAAGAAAAGAAGTAACAAAATTAGGATGGAACTATCACTATTAAAATTAATAATGTCTCTTGTAAAACTCAAGTCCGGGTGAGACCCGAGTTGTTGTGGACTCGTCAATCCAACTACTACAAGGGAACATAAAAGTCTAACCATAATAAGAAGTTAAGAAATCACCTCCCTCATGACACACAAAAAGCAAATGAAGCCACTAACAATCAAAACATCTACCAATCATCAAGAAAATTGATCAATCCACACATAAGCAAACACAATACAACACTAACAATCATAACTCTCAAGCACACTAAATCAAACTACACTGATAAATATGGGGTGCCTCTTATAAAGTGCTTTGTTTAACGTCGTCAACATGATAAATGATTCCACCTGGATCAAAATTTCATTTAAGTAATCCTTGATCAATCACCAAATCTTTTCTAGATCCAAGGTTTTCGACAAAATCCTCAAATTTTAATTTTTCTTTCAGCTCTTCCATTTCAGATTGATTCATATCATTATTCCTCATATTTCTTTCTAGATCTAATATTCTTCTAGCGATTTTCTCAATTTTCATATTAATATCATCCTTAAATTTCATAAGAAATGGATCTCTATAAAATTCTTCATGATCTCCCAAATTTTGGATTAGATTATCTCTAGATAATTCAGATTCTGGATCAAATTCTTCTTAATTACTCTTTTGTTCCGTGTTGTCTTTAAATTCTTCCCCTTGGTACTGAGTAAATGATGGTGGTGGTCGTTCTATGTTTTTCTTAGTTGAGGCAATAAGTTTTTCTAATTCAGTAGGGATTTTTTTCATTTGTCTTTCAATTTTCTTAGCTTCATTTCTCAGCTCAAAGTTCTTTTGAAACATATCCTTGAATTCTTTTAATTCTTTTCTAAATATTCAAATATTCATTCGATAACTTTATATTGCTCATCATTCATCTGCTTAGGTTTTATCTGAGAGTCACTAGGTAATATTTTTGGGGAGTAACTTTTAATTGCATTAAAAATTTACCCCTGTTGGTTTTCTACATTCCTTAGTGCGACCTCTTGATTTTCCAACTCACTTATCATTTGAATCACAACTGACAGTGACTTTATATATGCTTGAAAATATAAATATTTAATACTACTGCTAAAAGATTTAATTCCTCAGCAATTGTACCAATACTTAATAACAGTTATAGATTAGATAAAGATGGATGTATAAAATATTCAATAATTGTAAAGTCACACTTATCAACACAAGTATACGTATCGCTCAAGTAATATAGGGCTCTAATGGAGTCCTAGATATTGATCCTATAGGGAGTAATATTAGAACTACGAACTAATATATTAGAAAAAACAATACTCAATCGCAACAATGGAATTCAATTTGCTTATCTGTCATTAATAGGAAATTGAAATAAATATGTACTTTTAATAACTCTTAAATAACCAATTGTACTAATGAGGTTTTTAATGTGATATTTAATATATAAGAAAGCATCCTTCTCCTTATTAAGTAACTATAGTGAATGGATAAAGTGAATCAGTTTAATTTGTATTGTGCCAAATAGGAGCATACGTATTCTTTACCCTTTGGTCCAGGCATAAAGAACATTGACTAATCCTACGCTTGTTTACTGAATCTGCAACTAGGCTGAGAGGATATCGACTCTCACTTCGGAGCTCCCACGTTCCCCTCGCCTGAGGGCGAACATCTATACTTCAGCACCCAAACGATAGGACCGAATTGTGAATTTTAGTCTGTCACTCTAAAATCTCCAATTCTACGCCTGATAACTTTATTTCCTTATTTATTTGCACCCAACTTTCAAGTGTTGTGACCTCCCTGAACCTTGGATGTAATCTTCACTTTAGTTGTAAAACTCAACATATTTTAACAAAAATCAATTGGCCAGATTGAAAGTAAATTAAGATCAAAGTGAAAAGATCATCAGAATTTTTTAACATTTTCATGTCTCAACCAATTCAAATCACCATTTCACAAATCTAAAGATAAGGAGAAAGACAGAGAAAACTACTCAGATCTCATGGGGAAAACGTAATAAAACTCAGAATTCATATATAAAATCAAAGTCATACAAACTATAACAATAAATAAACTTATCTCTAATTTCTCCCCAAGAAAACTCCTCAAAGTTCCTCTGAATCTCTTCCTTTCTTTACAACACACAAAATTCCTCTTCGAAGCGTTAAGGAGGAAGAAATCTCTCACTTTTCCTCCACCCTTACAATCTCTCAAGAAATTCCTCACAATTTAGACTCTCTAGAAAACACTAATGGAACCTCTCCAACCTCCAGGACCTTTCTAACATCCAAGACCCCTTGGGCTCTCTCCAATTTTCGGCCAAAATCTTCTTTTAAAGTTGTGGATGAGTTTTCCTAAGAGTTGCCTAAGCACCTCTCCAAAATTCGTCCTCATCAATACTTTGTTGGACATAACCGCTGAGCTCGCCGTCGGCGGCCTCAAGGGCGCCGTCGGCGAACCTTAATAATGAATTAATTCTGGATCCTTGGGAAAATCTCGTCGGGAAAAGTCCACCGTCGGTGCAGTTGGGCTCGCCGTCGGCGCCCTACTTCAAATCATCACATTTTGGTCCTTTTCGCTCCAAATTTGCTCTTTTTTGCATCTTTTTACTCCAATGACCCTAATTCATCATTCCTACAACAAAACATCAAAAATACCTTTCTTTAAAGTGCAATATCATCAAAAATAATGTATAATAAGTATGAAAATCTCAACATATTTTTCTTTGGTCAAAATCCTCCAAACTTAACTATTATTTGTCCTCAAGTAATTTTAGTATTATATAAAAGTTATGATCTATTGTAGTAAAGTCTTAATCCAAAAATACTATAAGTTTGATTTAGATAAATACCATAGTGAGATTTTCAGAAAAAAATTCAAGTAATTAAATTAACTCTGTAGCTATAAGATTTTCTTAGTCATCAAGTTAAAGAGTTCTAGTCTTCTATTCATTTCAAGAATGACTATATGTTACAATATTAAGTCACTTAGAATATTCAAATGATAGGAACTTCATGAGAACACTACTAGTAAAAGATCTAATCCATAAATATAAGTTCAGGAATGTATTTAGGTTTTCCCTTTAGGTAGGTCCAGTGAAGCCAATTTTTGATTAGGCATGTCCTCAAGCTTCTCCTTACTTTCATATTTCTTTCTTTCTTTTCCCTTTTGCATTTGGATTGCTTTCAATCCTATATATT
>NW_018251856.1:0-772 GCF_001263595.1 Phalaenopsis equestris | reverse complement strand
CTTTCTCCATACTCTGAGATACGGTGAAATGAAGAGATGATTTGGAATTGCCAATTTTAAACTATAAAATAAATTGTGATGATTTTCACTCCATTCTTAATTTACTTTTTGATTTGGCCAATTGAAATGTTAACATCCGTTGTGAAACATACTATCTGGGAAATGGAGTATGAGTTTTACAATAAAGTGAGAATCACATTTGATTCATTAAATAGGGAAATATGTATTATTGGGCGAAGAATTGGAGATTTTAGGGTGACAAACCAAAATCCCTAATTTGGTCTAAGTGTTTAAGAACTAAAGCGAGAGTTAGCCTTCAGAGGAAGGGAAGTGGGAGCTCTAGAGTGAGAGCCAATATTCTCCTAGCCTAACCATAGATTTAGAGACTAAACCTGAGATTAGCCAATGATTCTTTATAACACTTGACTAAGGGTAGAGGATTAAAATTGCTCTTATTTGACACAATAAAAATTCAAACCATCTATCTTTCTCATTTACCCAAACACTCATTGTAGTGGGAAAGTTGATTTTTAATATTAGATAACTGCATCACAGAAACATAGTTTGGTAGTTATTATTTAGCTTTGCTTTACAGTTTTTCTCTTAGTTGATAATTTAGTTCTTATAGCAACTTAAATATTTAAAATTAGTGTGGTAGATTTTTTTTATTATTGTGAATTTCCTAATTTATATTTTCCTCGTGGGATAAATATTTGGGGCTTAAACAAAAAATTATGTATTACTTGATAACGATACATATACTTGAGTAGAA
>NW_018251855.1:0-348 GCF_001263595.1 Phalaenopsis equestris | reverse complement strand
CAGTCCACCCAATTCTTATGTATTTAAATATCTCAAACTTAAACTTTCTTTCTACATTTATACCACTCAAACCTTTCGTATCACTTAAAATTAATGTCTTTTTTACTTCTAAAAAAATGAAACATACATTTTTATGCATATGTACGGTGGCAGGTATGTAAGAATTGAAGTTTTGGGGTTATATATGTAAATTCAAAGGAATAAAGTGTTTGGAACCAGAAGGGAGACACAAAGAGAGAGGAAAAGAGAGGAGAGAGGGAGAGGGCATAAGTACTTGGCCCTAAAGGCCAAAATAAAATATTCTTGGGCTCTCAGCCCCTTTTATTTCTGAGAATGGGAAGAATGCAG
>NW_018251854.1:68537-73312 GCF_001263595.1 Phalaenopsis equestris | reverse complement strand
ATGTCACAATGCTGGGAGATGTACTTTGACGGAGCGTCATCAGCCAGAAAGGACAAAGGAGCAGACATTTAAGCATATATAAAGTTGTTGTCAAGTTTTTAGCACCATTGCCGGTGATTTAAATCTTCTAGCAGCGGTATCAAATTGTTGTATGTTTAAGCATATATAAAGTCCATGTCACAATGCTGGGAGATGTACTTTGACGGAGCGTCATCAGCCAGAAAGGACAAAGGAGCAGACACAGTTATACTAGGCAAAGCAGGTATTGGTTTGATCTTTATCATGCCAGATAAAGGTATGCTGAGGGGAAGAAAAAAAGGACCCCCTGATCACTGGGTGGGAGTTGGAATTCTCGATGGATATAACAGACATTACCATCTATGGCGACTCACAACTCGTCATCCAGCAAGTCGCTGGACAATACAAGATTTTGAAACTGAGACTAGTAGAATATCACCGATATACTATGAAGCTGCTGGAAAAGATCGCCAGTGTGACTTTCTACCAGATTTCTATGGGAGATAATGCCCATGTCGACGCTCTAGCAAAACTCACTAAGTAGCTAGCGTGTCCCCAACAGGATTCCATTGAAATCATAGTACAAGGAAGACAAGTTCTATCTTGAATCAACTTTCAACTTCGAAACCTTCGAAACTCTACACAAGCTTAGAAAAGAAAAAGAAATGATGATTGTGGTTGGTGAAATCAATCAAGATTGGCGCAAGCCATTAATATAATATTTGCATACTGGAAAGCTACCAAAGGACAAGTCTGAAGCACATTACATTACAAAAAGGGCTATGTCTTACACTTTAGTAGGTGACGTCCTATACAGGAGATCGTTTAACCAGATGTGGCTATGATGTTTAAGCAAAACCGAAGCACAAAGTATTGTTAAAGAGGTACATGCCGGATTGTGTGGCACTTACCAGTCAGGGCGAAAAATGAAAATGAAGATCAAAAGACTCGGATATTATTGGCTAGCAATAATGTCCGACTGCATGGATATAACCAGAAGATGTCACCAATGCCAAGTTCATGAGTGGTCTTGCACTAACCCCCGAATGTGCTGCACCCAACTGTCACCTCCTGGCCATTTGGGTGTTGGGGTACAGACATAATAGGTCTGATATACCCTCCATCCTCTAAAGGAAACAGGTTTATACTTGCCTCTAAAGATTACTTCTCCAAATGGGCAGAGACAGTACCATTATGAGAGGTTATAGCACAACACGTCCTTCAATTCTTAAAAAGCCAAATTGTCTATCATTTCGGAGTACAACGAAGAATAATTTTCGAAAACGAGATAACTTTTAAAAGCACAAAAATCAACAATTTTGTCAAAAGACATGAGATAGACTGGAGATACTCTAAAATTTACTATCCCAGAGCAAATGGCCTGACCGAAGCCTTCAACAAGACATTGGTACATATTTTAAAGAAAACAGTGGAGGAAAGCAAAAGAGATTGACATGAGTCGTTACCGCCAACCAACTTACAATGGAAGAAAGTGCAAAACTCAGACTTGAAGAACTGGAGAGTTTGGAAGGAAAATGACTTGATGCAGAACAACACTTGAAACTTTACTAAGAAAAGATGGCACAAGCTCATGAAAAATTGGTCCGCCCAAGGACATTCAAAGTTGGTGACCTTATCCTCGTGCTCAAAAGACCCTTTCTTGCATGACGCAAGATAGGTGGAAAATTCGAGCCAACTTGGGAGGGACCATTTGTCGTTGAAAAGGTCTACATAGGAGGAGCCTACCAGCTAGTAGATTTCTGAGGCGAAAGACCCATGCTGTTGATCAACGGACGATACTTGAAGACATACTATGCAACCTGACATTGCTTGACATCACTTGATTTGAAATTTTAAAATTTAAATTGATCTGAAGTTATCTATTTAGCTAAATGTCTGTGACTAGATCCAAAATTTAGTAATAAAATTAACCTCATCATAATGAAAATTTTAGAAATTGCACATTTCAATTTTCTCTTTGCACTTGATACTCTACTAAATTAAACAAAATATACACATAAGAAATAGTTTTCTCACCAAAATAAAACTAAATTTTTTTTTAATAAACACTTTTTTTGTTCTTGTTCATGCTAAGTTTCAGCTCATTGATATTTTTCTTGACATCCGCAGAGAAATGTCAGGTCAGAGTCTGATCTTTGCCTTTAAAGATGGTTGGAACCTCGCACTCAACAAGGAAATGACACCGCAGGGTGCCACCATAGACTTTGACATGAAATTTAGTCAAGTCGACATGGAATATGAGGGGCCTCTAATGGATGTCATCAGTCGACAGGAAAAGGAAGGGCTGCTCTCACAGTTGAGGTTGACCACCAAAAACAATTCATCACTGAGGGAAAGAATGCGATGATACAACAAGACCCGATGGAGGAGCCTAGCCGCCTATCATGCATGATAGCTATGCCGACTAGGGGCCTAGTCACTGTAGATAATGAAAGACTATCAGATGCTCTGCTACGAAGAACTTAGCGTAGAAATGCTAGCCACCAAACGCAGAGGGCTTTCTTACGAGAAGAAGGAAGACACCAGAAAGAGGCAGAAAATTTACTTACCCCTATTCCTGAAGGGAACATTTATGATCCAGACATGAGAGAAACCTCTTCCCTACAAATGAGGAGTCCGGAGGAGTCCGGGTTTGTTACAGAGCCATAAATACCACTAGCTTCAGATGTTCTTTGTACGGGTTGCCCAACCTGCAACGCAGAAATATCTGGAATGCCTAGACTGTAATGTCCTACACCTACAACACTGCAACACCTTAGAGGAGTACACATCTACCAATGATGGGTCTTAGACCACTGATTGCGCGATGGGAGAGTCGTATATCCCACTGGGAACAAATCAGTATGTCCCGTGGAGTCTAGAGCCATATGTCCCTTTGGATGCCAAGTCACACGATCCAATAACACCAGAATCAACATCAGCTTGGGTTCCCACCGACGTTGAAATGAGGGAATATCCTCGACAGCTGCCGATTCTCAGTACAGAAGAGTACTATAAGATGAGCAAAGTGAACAAAAGAAATTGATTCCTACAAAGAAGTGCGAGGGAGATTCATCAACATATTAATAGAAGGATTGGAGTTATACATCAGGGTCTTCTCAGAAAGTGATGAATGAAACATTCTTGACAACATTTTTGACATGAGAGATAGAGGTCGAGCAGGCCTGCTTATGGAAAGAACCTATTCCGAGCCAAGAAAGTGGATGAGAGGAAAAGTGAGGATCACTATCTAGTGCGACTACTGCTACAACTTCATCAATGATAGATAAGGAAATCCTCCTGGGATTCTCAAACACGATCAGGTGGATCCACTACCTCCAATGATAAAATGGATGATTAAAAGAATGGTCAGATGAAGTATACTGCCAGCTAACTGCATCCCTAACAGTTGCATCATCAACATATATGATGAAGGAGACTGCATGCCTCTGCACATTGATCATCATGTAAAATGCCATATGGATTTCAACCAGATCCAGAGATGGAGGAATTACTACCATATGAGCTATGAGAGGGTTGTACCTTGTTGACCTCATTTTTGGTTGAGGTTTAGTTTTTCCTCTTTAGTAGCCTAGGGTCTAGCCATAGGACTTTTCCTGTTGACTATTCCTAGAAAACTAGACATGGAACCCTCACCATTAGAAATTCTACTCTCTTCTTTACTCAACCTGGAGTTCCACATATTGCTCCCAACCTCTATGTACTTAGTAGGTGGGGTCACTGTGGGGGAAACTCAAGATGAGTCACCCTTAGGATTGCTGGACCTTAGGGTTGGCCTTGGGTGTTGGTATGGAGCTAAGGCACTCACAATCACTCACAACCCTGAGCTCAAATTCCTAACCTAGATCCCTTGATCTTTTGGGATACTCATGTAGATGGTCCCCTAAATCTACTAGCCCTAAGGTTATGGTTTAGCTAAGACCACTATGTAGAGGACCCAAAATGGGGTTTCCTTTGGTCGATGGCTTATTGGTGATGATTGGTACCTCAACTCTACCAAAATACCCATCTTGGCCTTTTGCCTCTAAAACACCCCCAAATTACCAAAATACCCCTCTTGGACCCAAAATTCCAAAAATTCTCATAAAATCCCAATAAATCCCAAATAATCCCAATTTCATTTCTCTCTACTACCACATTAACCAATTTAGCAAATTTAACCATCTTTAACCAAAACCCCCAAATTTGCCTTTAAAGACCCAAATTCCCCAAATTCAATTCAAATGTCCATCAATTTGATCTCAATTGACCCCAATTCCCATCCTAAACTCAAATTCACTTTTTATATGACCAAACTAAACCAAATCCAAGCTCAATTGGTCCATGATTTGAGCCCAATTTTGATATGCGTCAAAGCCCCAATTTTGACCATAAGACTTAATCTCATTCAATTGAACCCATAGCCTAGTCAATTGGCCTCAATTAATGTTGAAAAATATTTATAACATTCATATACATAAAAATCAACCATCAATTAGCCTTGGTGAAGCCTCAAATCCATTTGATTTTGGCCTAAATAAAAAATTCCTAAATTTAGCCCCAAATTGGCTAAGTCCCCAAATTTCACCCAATTGATTGCCTTAACCTCCAAATTGGCATCCAATTCATGTTGAAAAACTCTTCATGAGGTCCTTATTGACCATTTACAATAATAAATTTAGACTTAGCCCAAGGCTAACCCAAGCTAGACCCAAGCCTAGCCCAACATGACCAAATTGATTAAAGTTCAAAATTCC
>NW_018251854.1:56438-65992 GCF_001263595.1 Phalaenopsis equestris | reverse complement strand
GATCGGGAATCCCTCGGAGGAGGTAACCTACGGTTGCTAACGAGGCTTCCCACGGTTTAAATGAAATTATGGAATTCATTAAGTTGAATTTAATAAGTTCATTTGGACCAAGTGAATCCAATAGAAAATAGTGATGCCGGAATGAGGGAACTGTAGTATCCTAACCAGTGTCATCATCAACTTTAATATGCCCTCATAAAATATAAAGAACTTCAACCATAGGGCCACCTGATTTATTATTATAACTTGACACACTAGATAACTCAAACTCGTCACGATAGGAGCTTGGAGCTAGCATGGTGGGCAGCACAGCCATCTTCAACAGCAAAACCTATCTTCACCAGCTAAACCAATCTTTCTTCCTTAGACTTAAACAACAAAACCATAGGACTTCGAGGTTGTTTGCTTATGCAACGTAAATCCTCACCTTATCTTTAGGCCTTTGCATAACCTTGCTATACAATATAAGACCTAACTCATCTTAGGATTCCGAGGTTGTCGTTTGCCACTATCTAAACTCTCACATCTTCCAGGCTATTTGTGTGGGTCCCCGCCGAAGCTCGGGGGAAGGAACGCCCCAGGCAGCTGCCAACTCTTGGTATGGTAGAATACTACAAAATAAGCAAGGTAAACAAAAGAGAATTTGAGTTCTATGAGGAAGTTCAGGGAAAGTTTATCAACATATTGGAGGGCCTAGAGCTATATACTAGGTTTTTCTCTGAAACTGATGAAAGAAGCATTCTAGATTGCATCTTCAATTTAAGAGATAGAGGTCGAGCGGGCCTTCTCATGGAGAGAACTTATTCCGAGCCGAAGAAATAGATGCGGGGAAAGGGAAGAATCACCATCCAATGCGGCTGTTGCTATAATTTTACAAACGACAGATAGGGAAATCCAACCGAGATCCTTAGATACGACCAAGTGGATCCATTACCACCGATGATAAAATGGATGATCAAGAGAATGGTCAAGTGGAATATTCTACTCGCTACTTGCATTCCCAACAGTTGCATCATTAACATTTATGAAGAAGGTGACTGCATTCCTCCACACATCGACCATCATGATTTTGTGAGGCCTTTCTGCATGGTCTCGTTCATGAGTAAAAACAATATTCTATTTGGAAAAGAAATCGATATAGTCGGCCTTGGAAAATTCAGAGGAGCTGTGGAGATTCCTATTCCAGTGGGTTCAGTACTTGTTCTCAAGGGCAACGGTGCAGACGTTGCCAAGCACTGCATTCCAGGAGTGCGACACCGTAAGGTGTCTGTAACCTTCTGCTGAATGGACAACAGTAAAATACCGTATGGATTCCAGTAGGACCCAGAATTGGAGAAGTTATTTCCATACAAGCTATGAGAAGGTTTTACCTCTAAGTACATGCAAAGCAAACTCTTGTCCTGGAGCGTGACTTAGAAGATCTGCTCGATCAGGAGCTTGTCACATTAGGAACAGACATTCATAGGGTTCATTTTCGTTTTACTGCACTACATTACATCAAATATGATATGTATTAGACATGCTCAGCTTATGATATATACTTGGCATGTAACATTAGTGGATGTACTTTGATGCAGTTAGCATATTGTAATTTTTGAGGAATTAGCCTACATTCAATCTGTAACATTTATTGGAACAGATTAATGAAGTTTCTTTCAGAAATTTATCTTTTTGTCAATTACCTTTGTGTATAATGGATAAAAACCATAGACCGTATGTTGGTTCGAGATTATAAAGAACAAAGAACAAAACAACAAAACCAAAAAAAAAGTTGACGATAATAAAATTTAAATAAAAATAACAAACAAGCAAACAACAAAGCAATTCTCTTTTCAAAAATCAACTAACTAAAATTAAATTTTTGAAAACATATTTTGAAAATTAAACATGACAAAAACAACAAGAAAAGAAAATAAATTTGTTGAGTTGATTCTATCAATTTCAAGGTCTCGTACTCTTTGCTCGTGCAGCACAACTATCTTTGTCTGCACTAGTTCTCTTCACATCTTTGCTCCTCTCTTCTTTCAAGGTCAGTTCCTAACTTCCAAACCTCTTCTGAAATTAATACCTAAACTTCAATTCCCACTATGGGGTCAACACTTACATATTTGATTCTTAACTTTCAATTCTCATTTTCAAATTAGTCCTTAACTACTGATTCACTCTTTTTGAGGTCGGTCCTAAACTTTTGACTCTCTTCCTGAGATTGATCCTTAACTTTCAATTCTCATTTTTAAATCAGTCTTTAACTTCTGATTCACTCTTTTAGAGGTCGGTACTTGACTTCCGACTCTCTTCCTGAGATTGATCATTAACTTTCAATTCTCATTGTCGAATCAGTCCCTAACTTTTGATTCACTCTTTTTGAGGTTGGTTCTTAACTTCTAACGCTCTTTCTGAGATTGATCCTTAACTTTCAATTCTCATTTTAGAATCAGTCCCTAACTTCTCATTCACTCTTTTTGAGGTCGGTCCTAAACTTTTGACTCTCTTCCTGAGATTGATCCTTAACTTTCAATTCTCATTTTAGAATTAGTCTCTAACTTTTGATTCACTCTTTTTTAGGTCGTTCATTAACACTCTTTTTGAGGTCGATCCTTAACTTTCGACTCTCATTTGAGGTTGGTCATTAGCTTTCAATTCCCATTTTGTAATCAGTCATTAACTTCTGATTCCTTTCCCTTTGAGGTCGGTCCTTAACTTCTGACTCTCTTTTAAGATTGATCATTAACTTTCAATTCTCATTTTAGAATCAGTCCTTAACTTCTGATTCCTCTCTTCTTTCAAGGTCAGTTCCTAACTTCCAAACCTCTTCTGAAATTAATACCTAAACTTCAATTCCCACTATGGGGTCAACACTTACATTCTTTACCTGAGATTGATCCTTTACTTTCAATTCTCATTTTCAAATCAGTCCTTAACTACTGATTCACTCTTTTTGAGGTCGGTCCTTAACGTCCAACTCTCTTCTAAGATTGATCATTAAATTTCAATTCTTATTTTCAAATCAGTCCCTAACTTCTGTTCCTCTCTTTTCGTAATCGGTCCTTAACTTCCGATCCTCTCTTTTGTGATTGATCCTTAACTTTCAATCCTTATCCTGGAATCAGTCCCTAATATCTGGTTCCTCTATTTTTTAGGTCAAATTTTAAGTTCCGACTCTCTTTTAAGATTGATCATTAACTTTCAATTCTCATTTTAGAATCAGTCTTTAACTTCTGATTCACTTCTTTTCAAAGTTGTTTAGAATCAGCCCTTAACTTCTGATTCACTTCATTTCAAGGTCAGTCCATAATTTCTAACTCTCTTCCTGAGATTGATCATTAACTTTTAGAATCAGTCCCTAACTTCTAATTCACTTCCTTTTTGAGGTCGGTCCTTAACTTCTGACTCTCTTCTTGAGATTGATCCTTAACTTTCAATTCTCATTTAGAATCAGTCGTTAACTTCTGATTCACTCTTTTTGAGGTCGATCCTTAACTTCTGACTCTCATTTGAGGTTGGTCATTAACTTTCAATTCCCATTTTGTAATCAGTCATTAACTTCTAATTCCTTTCCCTTCGAGGTCAGTCCTTAACTTCTGACTATCTTTTAAGATTGATCATTAACTTTCAATTCTCATTTTAGAATCAATCCTTAACTTCTGATTCCTCTCTTCTTTCAAGGTCAGTCCCTAACTTCCGAACCTCTTCTAAAATTAATACCTAAACTTCAATTCCCACTATGGGATCAACACTTACATATTGAGTCCCATCCTCTATTAAAAAACTGAAATCTGATAACTCAAAACCAACTCTCCAATCCCTAGCGAGAGTTCCTACTTCTTGACTTCGATCAAATATTCATCTGCTAATTCCTTAACAGAAACAAATAACACACACAATTCTACACCTCCTTCTAAGTTTGTTGATGTAGGAGTTTGCTTTGGTTTTGTTGATATCGTCGGTCAACGCCAATACGCGTGGTGTGCTTGCCAAGCACACCACACCTATTGGGGGTCCATTTGTTGACCTCACTTTTGGTTGAGGTTTAGATTTACCTCTTTTGTAGCTTAAGGTATAGCCATAAAACTTCCCTACTGACTATTCTTAGAAAAATAGAAAAGAAACCCTCACCATTAGAAATTCCAAACTCCTCTTTACTCAACTTGAAGTTCCAGATAGTGGTCTTAACCTTTAGCACTTAGTAGGTGGGGTCATTATTAGGGAGCTCAAGGAGAGTTCCCATATGATTGTTGGACCTTAGGGTTGACCTTTGACTAGGGTTGACTCTGGGTGTTGTTCTAGAGCTAAGGTACTCACCTCACTCACAATCACTCACAAATACAAACCCAAAATTTCTTGACTTTAATCCCTTAATCCTTTGGGAGACTCACGTAGATGATCCCCTGAACCCTCTGGCCCTAGGCTAGGGTTTAGCTAAGACCAGTACATAGAGGACCCAAATGGGGTTTCCATTGGTCCATAGCTCATTTATGGTGCACCCCAATTTTACCAAAAATACTCAACTTGGCCTTTTCGCCCTTAAACTACCCCAAATTACCTAAGTACCCTTGAAACCCTAAATTGGGCCAAAATTCCCAAATTTACCCAAAATAGCCAAATTTGTTCAAAAATCATTTCAAACTTTTTGAAAACATCCAAATTACCCAAAATCACCAAGAAATTGCCAAATTACTAAAATGCCCCTCCTTAGCCCAAAATTCCAAAAATTCCAAAAAATCCCAAAAATTTCCAAAACATTCCAAATATTCCCAATTTTATTTTTCTTAACTATCACATGACCCAATTTGACCAATTTGACCATTTTGAGCAAAACTTCCAAATTGCCTTTAAAGGCCCAATTTCCCTAAATTCACTTCAAATCTCCATCAATTTGGTCCAAATTTCACCCAATTTCAATTATAAACTCAAATTAACCTTTTATATGACCAATATAAACCAAATCCAAGCTCAATTGGACCATTCTTAGAGCTCATTTTTTATCTATGTCAATCCTCCAATTTTGGCCCTATGACTTGGTTCCGCCAAATTGAACCCCTTGGCCTACTCCATTGGTCTTAATTTGAATCCTAAGCTCTTCATAAAACTCCTAAAAATCAAACTTGATGTTAAATTTTCCTTGGGGAAGTCTTAATTTCATTTAATTTCAAACAAAATCCAAAAAAGCTCCAATTTTGCCCTAAATTGGCCATCTCTCAAAATTTTACCAAATTGATTGCCTTATCCCCAAAATTTCTACTCCATTCCTTCATGGAAAATCTTCATAGCATATCCCTTGATCATTTGGACCATTCAAACTAAGCCCAAGTCTTGTCCAACATGTCCAAATTGACCAAAATCTCAAAATTCTTCAAATTGAGCTTCCAATTGAACTCAAAATTACTTCAATTCTTCATCAAAAATGTTCATTACAATCATATACAAGATGTTGATCAATCAATTGGGCTCAAAGTCATGCATAACCTAACCTAAACCTAAGATTTGGTCATTTGGACCCATATTGGACCCATGCACCAAAATTGGCCTAGCCACCTTAAAGCCACCAACTTTATGACTCGACAGCCACCAAACTCATCCTAAGGACCAGGATAAACCATTTAAAACCCATCAAAGCATGCTATAGACCAATGGATCTCTAAATTAGGGGATTTTAACCCTTTTTTGGACCCAAATTGTAAAATCTCCCTCAACATCACTAACCCTTGGGGGGTAAATCATAATTAAGCCTCCCCCTGGCTCATCTGACTTTCTGGCTACCTCCCCTGGCCTTTCCGGCCGGCTTAGTGGCCAAAAAAGACCAAAATTATGAGCCACCCCCAAAAATTTAAACCCAATTCAAACGTAGATGTTTTCTCATCCCATTTGAAATTTAGAGCTTCTCTGCCCTCCACCTAAGCTTCACATTGCACCCAAATGGAGGCAATGATAGCCATCCTAAGAGAATTTTATTTAAACCTCACCTCCATGGCCAATGAAGGAGAGCTGAAATTTTCTTAAGGAAACTCTGTCAAACTACCCTCAGAGACTCCCTAAGACCTCCTCAGTTCAATCAAACCATTTTCCTCCACTGAGCTCTACTGTGGAAGCTGAATTTTGAGCTTGAAATTTTTCCAAAACCATTTTCCAGAATTTTATCCAAACCTCCATAGTGAATCAAACTTCAATTAATTGTGCACGCACCTTCCCCACAGTGAAAGAAGTTGATTCCCCATAAAAGCCCCCTCTTAAACAGTCTCTAGTATAAACTTCAATCAACACCTGAAATCGAGCTTGGTAGAATTCATACCTAGACAATTCATCATGGCACAAGGCTTCATCTTGAGGTTCATTGGGACCAATGAAAGCTTCCACAACCATCTGATAGAGGCCTCCCCTCTCAGACAAAGGTATTGAACTCTAACCCTAATCCAAGCCTATTTTCACTCTCAATATGTATTTACTTTATTTCATACTGTATAATCCATATAGATTAGTTTGTTTTGAATAAATGAAGCTTTAGGAACAAACCTCATGAGATTTGGTTAAGTCTAGAGGGAGATCTTAAGGTTTGAGTGTGGACGGTTCTCGGGTTAGCCTATTTGGGGATGATGACGGGGAGCCGTCCGATCGCGCGTTTATCTCATCAATGGATGAGATCTAGCCGGATGAACTCTTGATACGTGAATCGGGGGATGCGTGGCATGCCAGGGTGGAAAGCGTAGTGAATGGGAGTGCGCCGCATTGCCGTTCGGAGCTACCTAGAATGAGGTGGCGCCACACATTTAAATAGAAAAATAGGGATTTAAATAAATCAAAAAATGCTCCCTAACTTTAAAAATTCATATCTTGGTGTAGAAAAGTCACAAAAGTAAAATAAAAATACCCTCTTGCTCAGTGAATAGAGGAGAAAATGTGAAAGTAATTTGAAGTTTATGTGATGTATATTTTATTTTTTATTAATCAAACACTATTTTGAGACTTTTGATTCTCCATGCATGTAGACATTTCACCATAGCTTGAAATTTTGGCATGTTGTTGCCTCTGTCTTAGGGAACATTCTCTAAGTTTTCTAAAGTCAGAAGAGATCTCTAGACAAAGATCCATATTTTTCAAGTTCATGTCTATTATTTTCATAAATTAATCATAATAATTAACATGTTGCTTAGAAAATTCCAAGATAATTTTGGAAGGTTTATTATGGCTAGAGAAACCTTTGGAAAATGTTTCATGATCTAAGTTATTAAGAATGCACATAATTTGCACAAACTCTAAAATGCAAAGAAAATTAATTTTGGGAAACAAAAACATCTAAATGACTTGGTTTTTAATCTCCACTATAATTTGAAGTTGAGAGAACTCCTCATAAAAATTTCAAATTGTTTAGAGCTCATTTGATAACTGCATTTGATAACTCAAATTGATTTTCCAAGTTAAATGCCATTTTTGACACTAAAATAATTTTTAACAATTAAAATATAACTCAAAAAATTATAAAAATTAGTTTTGGGAGTTTTCTATGATCAGAGGAATTTTCTAGAAATAAATTTGTAATTAAAATAAAAGTTCTATTTTAAGCCTTTCCTTAATATTTAAATAATTAAAAAATAATAAAAATCACAAAAATAATTAAATTTATGGAAATGTTCTAAATTGTTAACTAAGCACTTAGGAATAATTTGAATATTTTTTTTCTGATTTTCTAATTGAAGATATTGAATTTTGATGTTTTGGGAGTTTTCTATGATCAGAGGAATTTTCTAGAAATAAATTTGTAATTAAAATAAAAGTTCTATTTTAAGCCTTTCCTTAATATTTAAATAATTAAAAAATAATAAAAATCACAAAAATAATTAAATTTATGGAAATGTTCTAAATTGTTAACTAAGCACTTAGGAATAATTTGAATATTTTTTTTCTGATTTTCTAATTGAAGATATTGAATTTTGATGCTTAAAATAACTTTTAAAGGCTAAAAATGGATTTTCATTAAAATAATTCTAACAATTCAAAGAAAAAATAAAAAAAATATGAAATTTATTTCCTTGGGTTCCTTGACCTCAAATATTTAATAAAAGTGTGAAACTTAATTTTCGACATTTAAAATATTTTATAGTTAATAAATAACCTAGAACTTAAAATAATACTAATAAATCAAATAAAACTCAAAAAATTATGAAATTTGGTTCCAATGATTCTCTAGTCGAAGTCTACGTCTAGTAAAAAAATTGCCTCTAGTAAACATTTCAAGTGATTAGATTTTTCCTTGATCAAGTTATGAAATTTTCTTTGAAAAATCCTATTCTTGTATATAAATAAATATATAAATTAAATTAAAATTTTAAAAATCATATTTTCTCCTCTGATGTCTTAATTGACCCATGAGTGAGGTGCGATGCAAATTTCCCAGTTATTTGAATTAAATTTGATGAATTTTGAAGTATTAGAGCCTTAGGGGAAAAGATGTAGTTTTGGAAATTTAGCCTTAATTAAAATTTAGGCTTAATTCAAGAAAGGGGAAATGGGCAACCTTCGATCCTAATTAACATATTTGGATGATTGAAACATAAGGGGATTAATTGGTAGAAACCAATCTCACTTTTATTAACTAAAGGATAAATTTGTAATTTGCTTAAATTATTAAAATTTGGAAGTCTAGTCAATTAAATGATCCTAGACTTAGGGGTATGATTTTGGGTGTTGATAACTCACTAATTCAACACCCCTATTTGATGTTCAAATGACTTAAAAAAAAAATAATCATCATCACTTAAGATTCAACCTTTTTAAAATAACTAAGACATCTACCAAAATCTTAAGGGCTTAATAGTGACCTAGGCTAAATCAAATTTTGTTAAATGAGGATTAGAAAAGAAAACATAAAATTTGAACATCATTAAAAACACTACAAGCCCAGATTAAAAAATTAGCTAAGTGTCTTAGCAACATTAACTTGCCCCACTAAGAGTCTTCACCCACATAATCCTCAAATTAAATTATAAATGATAATTACCCTACTCTTAGGGATAGTTGAAACATCAATGTTCATTGAGCATTAAAAGTATTTATAGGATGTGTTATTAAGCAACATAATAAGTTTAAAAAGAGCTCTTTTCACCAGGCAGTGAGAGGGAAGCATGGACCTGCTTCTTTCTCTAGATTTGTTGGAAACCCAAAGGTCTACTAAACTTAATATGTTTTGCTTAAAAAAAATCATCCTTAATCAAATTCGGGACCCACCAAGATAAGACCTAGGGTTGGATAGATCACTAAAACCTTACTTCTCCGCTTTATATAAAGTGCTTTCACATGAATTTTGAGTTTGAGGTGGTGGAACGAGAAGACTCACTAGGTACACTTTTTATAGTTTACAGTGCCCTCTTTCTTGTACTTTCATACTGTACTTTTTATACTTATAAAACTTGCATGTTAAACAACAATGCCACTCTTCCTTAAAACCAAAACTGTCAGGATAGCCACAAAACCAAAACCCATAAACCAAAATTAAAAATCAGCCAAGATAAAAATCACCTCCACGACATTCAAAATATAAAACAACTCAAAATTTAATCAAA
>NW_018251854.1:52593-56356 GCF_001263595.1 Phalaenopsis equestris | reverse complement strand
ATCGGGAATCCCTTCCCTTGGAGGAGGTAACCTACGGTTGATAACGAGGCTTCCCACGGTTTAAATGAAAGTATGGAACTCATTAAGTTGACTTTAGTAAATTCATTTGGAGTAAATGAATCTGATAGAAAATAGTGGTACCAGAATGAGGGAACCGTAGGATCCTAACCGATATCTCTTTAATCAACTTTAACATGCCCCAATAATTTTTTAAGGAAATAAAACCATAGGGCCATCTGATTTAACATCATAACTTGACAGACTAGAAAACTCAAAATTGCCACGACGAGGAGCTAGCATGATGGGAAGTACAACCATCTTCAACATCAAAAACTATCTTCCCCAGCTAAACCATCTCCTTCTTTAGAACTAAAACAACAAGCTATGGGATTTTGAGGTTGTCTGCTTATGCAACATACATCCTCACCTTATCTTTAAGCCTTTGTATAACCCTGCTGTATAATATAAGCCCTAACTTGTCTTAGGATTCCAAGGTTGTCGTTCATTACGACCTAAACCCTCAAATCTTCTAGGCTATTTGTGTGATCGTTTCACATGAATGTAAGCCCTAACTAATAAAATTTGCAGGATGAAACACCCAAATAAATTTATCCTCAAAATTGAAGCCAAACAATAGGATATACTGGGAATTCACTGAGTTTCTCCTCTGGATCCATGACATCCTCTAGTTCTTCCTCATATGGATACCAAAAACAAAATGGTCCAAATTTGAGCCAATCCCATTTCACACCTCTTTGTCCGATTTTGTTGAAGAGTCCTATCCTTTTGAACTCCTTGAAGATAATATTACCTTATTTTTATCGAGAGTTTTTTTAGGTGACTTCGATTACCTAAGATGTAATTAACTATAGAGGCTTGTCCTTATAGGAAACTTGTCCGAACCCAGCTTAAAATAAATCCTATTTAACTCTTCATATTAAATAGAGTAAATTATTGGCCAATAAAATGGTTTTGCAGACCAAATGGATGTCATATATTTTTTAATTTATTTGATTAAGCCTCATCCTCAAGTCTTGTGTTTATCCTTTGAGATAGATATAGGGTTTGAGGTATAGTATTATTTTATTTAAACTATAAAAAATATGGGGAGAGTTTGATTTCATATTTTTCTAAACTATATATATATATATATATATATATATAAATTAAAAGGTCTTTCCGTAGCGGGTGACGGGGATTTCGATTCCGGTGACCGACAACTTCTTATGGGAAACTCCACAATCTAAAAATAGTGCCGACAGTTAGCAGTTGTATACTCCTCGAAGGTATAATAACACTCCAATTGGAGGAAGTTACAACCTAAGCAGTCCACAAATGCCCCTGTTGTTGATGCTTGTCTTGGAATCTCAACGTTGCACATTGGGCAACCCTTGCAAAGCTCATATAGAATTTCCAGTAGTGTCGGCTCTGCAAAAAATTCTGACCCATCCACTGTGACAGGCGGACTGGAAGAAGTTTCCCTCATGCATGGATCATAGAGCCCCTCCTCAGGAATCGGTGCAAGTGTTTCTTCTGCTTCATTTATACATCTTTTCTTATGTCGTAGGAAATCTCTATGCTTGCAACGGTTGGCGTTACGACATTTTGTCCTTCTAAACAACACATTCATTTCTCTTTCTTTATCAGTACTAACTAAATTTCCTGTTGGTGGAGTGATCATGGACTGTAAATGGCTAGTTCCTTCCATTGGATAATGTTGTGTTGCAGCTTTCTTCCTCTTCAGTGAGGAGTCTTCTTTGGTACCAATTCTAAGCAGTGATGGTAGTCCTTCTGTCTCCCAGGGGTTGACTATGCTCATTAGGGGACCGTCGTGGTCTACATTGACCTAACCAAAGTCCAAGTCAAATTATACGATGCCACCTTGGGATGCTCTTCCTTCATTTAGTGCGAGATTCAAGCCGTCTTTAAAAGTAAAAATCAGCTTCTGCCCTGACATTTTTCTGCAGAAGACAGAAAAACATCATTGCGCTGAAATTCAACACAAAGAAGAATAATAAAAAATTAGTTATTAAACTAGTTTTGAATTTATATAAGTGCAAATCTTTTATTTATTTAATTTAATTTAGTGAAATTTAAAAATAAAAAAAATAATGGAAATTAAAGCGAGCAAATCCAAATTTGCATTTTAATAAAGTTAATTTTATTACAAAATTTTGGACCTAGACACACGTCGGCCAAATAAACATCCCCAGAACAAGCAACAGTTTTAAAAGTTTATTTCAAATAATGTCATGTCATGTAGTATATCTTAGAGTATCGGCCATTAATCGACAACATATGCCTTTCACCTCAGAAATCCAGTAGCTGGTAAGATCCTCCTGAATAAACCTTCTTTGACAAATGGTCCCTCCTAAGTTGGTTCAAAATTTCCACCTATCTTGCGATGTGCAAGAATAGGTCTTTTGAGAATGAGTACAAGGTCACCAACTTTGAACGCCCTCAGGCAAAGCAATATATCATGAGCCTGCACCATCCATGCTTGGTAGAGCTCCAAATTCTTTTGTGCTTCTAATCATTTTCCATCAAGACTTTCATTTCTTCAAGTTTAAGCTTTGCACTTTTTTCTATTGTAATTTGATTAGCGTCTGAAACTCTGAGAGACGGTATCTGGACTTCTAACGGAAGAACGACCTCAGACCCATATACAAGTGCGTAGGGTGTGCATTGAGTGAGATTTCTAAATGTCGTTCTGTAGGCTCACAAAGCTTCTAAAAATTTATCATGCCATCCTATTTTATTCTCATCCATCGTCTTGTTCAAAATCTACACAAGCATCTTATTAACAACATCGACCAGTCCGTTTGCCCTAGGATAATCAATTACAGAGTACCTCAGTCTATCCCATGTCATTTAAGAAAGTTGTTGATTTTTGTGCTTTTGAAAGGTGTTCCATTATTTGAAATTACTCTGCGCAGTACACTGAAACGGTAGACAATCTGACTTTTGAAGAATTGAAGAACATGATGTGTTGTAACCTCCCATAACAACACCACTTCTGCCCATTTAGAGAAGTAATCTGTAGCTGCAAGAATAAATTTATGTCCCTTAGAGAATGAAGGGTCTATGCTTTTATTTAAATCTCTGAATTCGACACAAATGTAGATCTGTTCATTCTTTTTTCTTAACTGATACAATGTTGGCTAACCATGTGGGGTATTGCTCGTCTCGCACAAAGTTAGCATCTATTAACTTTTTTACCTCATCAATGACTTGTTGCTCTATCTCTAGGCATTCAAGACGCATTCTTCTAGGAGCTTGTTTCACTGGGGTCATATCTTTATCCACCCCAAGCTTATTGACCAAAAGAAAATATGTTGAGATTTTCATACCTATTTTACACTATTTTTGATGATATTGCACTTTAAAGAAAGGTATTTTTGATGTTTTGTTGCAGGTATGATGAACTATGGTCATTGGAGCAAAAAGATGCAAAAAAGAGTGAATTTGGAGTGAAAAGGACCAAAATGTGAAGAATTGAACTAGGGCACCGACGGTGAGATTTTCCAGAGACTCTAGATTAATTAATTTAGAAGGCCCACCGACGGCTCCCTTGAGGCCGCCGACTGCGAGAACGGCGGTTATTTCCAAAGGTGCATTGAATGTGGACGATTTTTGGAGGGATGTCTAGACAACTCTTGGGAAAACGCTTCTAAATCTTTAAAGGAAGATTTTGGCCAAAAATCAAGGAGGTTTCAGGAGAGTTGCAAGTGTTTGGAGTGTCTAGAGAGTTTACTTTAGGGGT
>NW_018251854.1:44301-52102 GCF_001263595.1 Phalaenopsis equestris | reverse complement strand
GAGATTTTAGAGTGACAGACTAAAATCCTCAATTCGGTCCTATTGTTTGGGTGCTGAAGTGTAGATGTTAGCCCTCAGGCGAGGGGAATGTGGGAGCTCCAAAGTGAGAGCCGGTATCCTCCTAGTCTAGCCGTAGATTCAATATACAAGCATAGGATTAGTCAATACTCTTTATGCTTGGGCCAAAAAGGGTAAAGAATAGGTATGCTTCTATTTGACACAATACAATTTGAACTGATTCACTTTATCCATTCACTATAATTTCTTGACAAGGAGAATGATGCTTTCTTATATATTGAATATCACATTAGAAACTTTATTAGTATAATTAGTTATTTAAGAGTTATCAAAATTACATATTTATTTTAATTGCCTATTAGTGAGAGATAAGCAATTTGAATTACATTGTTGTGATTAAGTATTGATTTTCTAAAATCTTAGTTTGTAGTTCTAATATTACTCCCTGTGGGATCGTTATCTAGGACTCCATTAGAGACCTATATTACTTGAACGATGCGTATACCTGCGTTGATAAGTGTGACTTTACCATTATTGAATATTTAATATATACATCTTTATCAAATCTATAACCATTATTAAGTTTTTGGTGTCGTTGTTGAGGAATTAAATCTTCTAGCAGCAGTATTAAATACTTGTATTTTTAAGCATATCTTCTTCTGATAGCCCTGACATTTTATCATAACTTTAGGTGAAGAAATCTTTAAAATCTAAGAATAACTTCATCAATTCTGCAGATTTTTCCTTGCTGAGTACATAACTTATAAAAGTAGGTCGGGGCTGCTCCTCAGTCCCGAGGTTGATTTCTTTCAATTCATCAACTGTTGACTTAATCTCTTCTTCAAATTATGATTGGGCATCATCTATCAACTGATCTTCAGAGTCATCCTCCACATCGAGGCATTCCTCTTCCAATCCGCTAGTAACAACCATACAAAATTCCGAGTCATTGACTGTTCTTACAGTACCAAATCCGAGACCTTCTTTCGAGTTAGGAGTTTGATTTTTAACATTCCATAATATCTCACAATGTTGTAGCTTATTCTTTGGTATTTTCTTTGCCACATATCCCTGTTGAATTAACTTTTTTACGCAAGGAGAAAAGTAACTAAAATTTAATTCCATTATTTCATTAGAATCTTCTTTTCCAAATTTATATGATTTTGAGAACTAGTAGAAGGAGAAGCACGTTAAAACTTGATCGACTAAGAATCGATGCTATGGAATTCCTTGACCTCTAAACTCTCAACCTTTTGAGGGTGGATCAAAGTAAGGGTCATGGCATTCACATAGTGGTTGATCCTATCTTACATCAACTTGTATTCACTTTTCTCCACATCCTCTAAGGAAATCTCAAACAGAGGTTTCTTCTATTTTGTCATCATTATTTCTTCCTTGGAGCTTTCTTCATCAAAACTTTCTTTGATGTCGATGATGATGGTCAGGCTAGTCCGTTCAACAATTGTGTTGGTTCTTCCTTGTCCACGTCCCCAGCCTCGATCTCTAGTGTATAGACTAAGAGAACCTCTACCAGGTCATTGCAATGAAATAGTAGTAGATCGTTGAAGCAGAGTTGAATGACCTTGTTCTTGTGATTCTTCTGAGTTTTTTGTTTCACTTGACACACCTTCACGGGAAAAAAAAACGGTTTTCTTTAGGGTTGCGTAGTAGGCGGCATTTTCATGGATGCCCACTTCATGAACTAAAAATGGTTGTAAATCCCCCTTGATGCAATGTTCTTGCCCTTCTTTAAAATAATTGATGCATTGGTATGCTTGTGAATCCATGGTCAACCTAGTAAACTAGTGAAAGATGACTCGGCTTCGATTATATGAAATTTTGGGGTTGTTACTAGCTCTCCAACTTTCATTAACAATGTAATCGATCCAAGGGCTCATTTTCCCTTCTAGTTAAATCCTCTTAACATCGTTTTATTGATTGTAAGCTTCAGCACATCAATATCCAAGTATTCCAACATCTGTAGACTCATTAAGTTGAGTGATGCTCTCAAATCTATCGAAACTCCGGAAAACCCAAATCTGCCAATATTAATAGAGATGTATAGTGGTCGAGTGGTGCCGAGCAACAAGCCTTGAAGGTTATCCCAAGCTATTCCTTTAGCGAAAAAAATTCATTTGAGAATGTTCTGGTCAACTGGGCTAAGCAAATCTCTGGGTCAAACAAGGTTGTAACCAGAGACTCTCTCATCTTCTTTGACAGGATTAGAGCGTGCGTCGTAGATGCTTAGTTTAGCCGAAAACCTCCTAAGATGAGCTAGTATATTATAATCCACTTTCTACAATCCTCCAATCCTTACTAGGTTATGTGTCTCTTCCATTGGTGGAGGCGGAGGTGGTTCTTCTCGAGTGACTATTTGTTTTCCTTTATCCACTGGAGCTGTTCTCGGGGGTAATACCTTCCCATTTCTTAGATGTATTTCTACAATTTTCTATTCTTCTTCTTCTTACGATGTTGTTGGCAAAAATTTTGGTGTCTCTTCTACATCAGAGAAATCCAAGTTGATGGTGAACAGTGCATCGTGGTACTTAAGGACTGGTTCTTTACTCTTGGTGCTATCGTAACTGGTGTTGTTGATATTTTCTTCATTCTCATTGGTATGTTCATTGGGCTTATGTACAATTTGAGGATCGGTTTGAGAATCAAGATCAGATTTAGATTGATCAAAGTCAACTACGTTGTCACTAGAAACAGTTAGAATGTAGCTGAAATCATAATTAATATATTCATAAGACCCCGATGGGGAAAAAAGATAATCATACATTGTCAGGTGTTTGAGGATTTTCTTCCCGAATCTGAGACAACCAATCTAACAGTGGTAGCTCCTATCCTACCCCCCATGCTATCGATCTTCATGACAATGTTCTTTTTCTCTGGTTGCGGTGATTTCTCTGGTGAAATCGTAACTTAGGCCGGGTTGGCTATAGACTCTAGATGATTGTCTGAGCTGAAGCGATCTGAATCCGATTCTGTATCTTCTTAGATGACTTTCTCCAAACTGTGTTCTATCCATCTTCCTCTGAATACAGATATATCAGAGTGACTGGCTCAGCCGAAATCATATTTACAGAACTTTTTTCAGGCTGTTTTAAATATTCTTTTAAGATTATTATATTTTCTTCTTTAAAATACCTCTCGAACCACTCCTTGAAACTAAAAAAACCCTCTATTATGTGTCCCTGATTCCTGTGATAGGGGAAAAAATTGGGATGATCCTTCTTGTCAGCTTCTTTTGGCTTCTTTGGCTCTGACAATGTGAACTCGGGTTTCTTTATTAAATTTTTGGACTTCTTCGACATAACTTCATCTTTAAAAGAATACACTCTTTTCATTCATTTTAAGAAAGTTGGACCCTGTCTACCATTTGCCTGGTACGGTCCTCCCTAGTATGACTGCTGGCTAGAGTGGCCATACTGCTGTGTTTGCTGTTGCTGAGGATGAGTATGTTGTGACAACTACTGGGAACTTTGATGAGAATGCTTTGCCTGTATTTTTATTAGCTTCTTTCCTTTATCAACTGTCACTATTGTTCCAGACTTCTTCTTGAATACTCTGGTTGTCCTGGACTTCTCTGATTTTTCTTGGGAATCCATATACTTGACTTCTTCTTGTAGACTGCTAGCCTTGCTTAACAGCTTCTCGAAGGACTTGATGGTGAGTCCCTTAAGAATGACGACTACCAGCCCATGGATGCTTTTGAGTAGAATCTTAATCGCATGTTGTTCTTGTAGTTGAGGCTCACAATTCATGCTCAAGTTTCTCCACCTCAAGATATAATCCACTAAAGTCTCATTAGGCTTTTGCCTTTCCACTATGAGATCTCCAATAGAAACATGATGTTGTGCTCCAACAAATCTCTTCACGAACAATTGTTCTAACTCATCAAATATCTTAATTGATCCATTGGACAACTCAACATACCAATTGATTGCTATCCTTGATAGGCTACTGACAAACTGATAGAAGAGCAAGGCTTCATTACCTTCGGTGTTGCCATAACTGGCTCAGAAATGTGGTACATGCTGCTTGGGATTTTTTGGTCTCATCGAACGTCTTAAAGTTTGATGACACAAAACCCTTTGGGTAGGGCGCAACATCAGACTCTTCTGGGTAAGGTTTACAATTTGAAGGGGTAGGGCGCAACATCAGACTCTTCTGGGTAAGGTCTACAATTTGAAAACAATGTACCACCCTTAGATTGGGCTAAGGCCTCCTGAACTTGTTGTTTGACCATCTGAATTATATCTTTTTCTGGTATTACATTTGGTGGGGAATCTTTCTCTTTCTGATCATCTCTGTTAGCAAAGGCAAATTCTCTCCTTTCATTGGTAATGTGAACTATTTCAGGCTGGTTGACTTCTATAAAAGCTAGCTGCTGTGACTGGGACTGTCCATGAACTGTAGCCATGGCGGCCATGGAGGTGGCCATCACTTCAATCCTCTTCTTCATTTGGTTGATCTGTTCATCTCTCAGCAGAATAACCCTGCACAAATCATCTACAGAGTTTCCTTCAATAAGAGGTTGGGCATCACGTGCACACGTAGCGGTTCTAGTCTTGATGACATGAATATCCATAAAGTTTTCATCGATGTAATCATTAAAATCAAAATCTTCATCATCCATATCTATTCCATGTTCTTCGGCTAACTCAAAAATCTTGGCCTTGATATTTTCAACTTTTTCTTCAATTAATGCTTCCTGGATTATCTTAAGATCTGGAAGACTCTCCTGAACATCCTCACTCTATACGTCAAACTTGGTAGTAACGGCTGCAGCGATATCTAATACTTCAAACCCTTGCTTCGTTCCATGTTCTTACTTCGTGGGCTCATCAAATTGTACTGGTATGTCGACCTTGGGTACCCATACGTTCTTTTTTGACAGTGATGTCTTGAAATGGTGCTCTCGACAGAGGCATCTGTGTGTCGGAGAGAGGCATGCTCCCCGCGGTGCAGACCAAAAATAGTACCTGGTAACTTCCTTACTTTCTTCTTCTTTGGAACATACTTACAAGCAACAACTTGTAGTATCCTCTGATCCATACGTGATTTTGCTGGTCAACGCCCTGTAGACCTCAGAGCAGTAATTGTAATGAAATTAGTGGTGATGACGGTAGTATCAACTCGACTTCCTGGACAGAATCTGATGGAAATGCGAGCTAGCAAAACTTTACTTAATCTTTGAGAATGTTGGGAAGATTTGAAATCCTTCAAAATCTCTTTCTTCATTCAAGGAGATGCCATGCATCCCAATCACTTAAGTAGTTTGACCACTGAACATCCTTCTTTAATGGCTAATCTTTGAAATATTGTACATATTTTGGTGGTAGGAGTGGGTTTCTCTCTCTCCTCATCACGACCATGAAGTAACAGTAAGGCAACAACAATTTTCTGAATACTTTCATATCCATTAATATCCGTTAATGGGTGAAACCTACTCCCTCACAGAAGTGAAGAGGTCTCAAGCAATCCAAGTTCCTCCTGGTGAGGAATCTCATCAACAAATACATTCTCTGGAATTCGGGCTTTAGTAGCCTTCCAAATCATTTGACTACGATTTCTTCACTAAGGCCGGGTCAATGGTATAGACTTAAAACTAGATATAATTTCAAATACCAATGGTGGGGCAGTAAATCCTTCATCTATATCCTCAAAAATCATAATTTCCTTTCCATTGACAGACGAGGGAACAACAGAATTAACAGGTGTCAGGCTAGCAATAGTCTTCACCTTTTTGCAGCAGGGGAAATCTTGAGGACAATTCAGGTTAAACTCAACAGAATGATGATTTTCATTACAACAAATGGGGCCTTTTTGAGCACGACTTCAAGTTCATCAAATCCAGCTCCAAACTTGATGGTGGGGGCAAAATTGCGAGCATCACGACTAGTTGTCAGGTTGCAGGAAAAAAGTGAGCATCGACACGCTATTGCAAAAGCTTCAAAAAGAAAGTTTTGGGGTTAGTTATTTGGCCAATACCTTGTAATTCTAGTGCAAACACTAAAAATTAACAAGAGTCACTCTGTGGACTGGGCAAGTTTTTCTTACTTTTATTTAATTTTAGTTTATAAAAAATTTAAGATTTAAGTAAGGTAAATTCAATGGGAAAGGTAAGAAAATTAATGCAATGATTTGATTAAATTTGCAAAGCAGCAAATTAAACCCGAAATGGTACGAGGAGAAAAGTAAAGTTTAGGACCCATTGCGGGACCAACTTCACAACGTACAACGCTCAGGTGGAACTAGTCCACCAACATATCTACGAGAGGTACGATCCCACATAAAGATAAAAGTTCTAATGAATTCCTAAGGAAACTCTCGATTAAGATCAGCAATCAGGAGATATTATCTTCAAGGAGTTCAAGGGGATAAGACTTTTCAAAAGATCGAACAAAGAGGTGTGAAGGGGAATGACTCAAAATTGAAATATTTTATTTTGGAATCTAAAAGAAGAAGTACTGGGGGATGTCTCGGATTTCAAGGAGAACCTCGGTGAATTCCCAAGCTATCGTATGGTTTGGCTTCAATTTCGAGGAAAAATTATTCAATGTTTCATCCTACTAATTTTATTAATTAGGGCTTACATTTATGCGAGACGATCACACAAATAACCTAGAAGATGTGAGGATTTAGGTCGTAACGAACAACAACCTTAGAATCCTAAAATAATTTAGGGCTTAAATTGCATAATATGATTGTGTAAAAATCTAAAGAGAGAGTTGAGGATTTATATCGCTTTAAGCTGACAATCTTAAAATCCTATGACTTGTGCTGTTTAATTCTAAGAAAGATATATTATTGTAGATCCTCATGCTATTGCAGATTTATAGAAGGCTGCCCATGGAGTTAGCTCCAAGCTCCTCGATGAAGTAGCAATCCTAAAGTTTAAGGTTCAAAAGGTTTTACTAGATTTTTTAAAGTTATGGGGGGGTTAAAGTTGATTAGAGTGACACCGGTTAGGATCACACGTTTCCCTCATTCCAGTATCACTATATTCTTTTAAAATTACTTAGCTTAAAAAAGTTGTTACAACAATTTTTTAAAACGAGGAGATCTCGTTAGCAACCGTGGGTTACCTCCTCCGAGGGACTCCTGTAAATTCAAAAGGACATTTTAAGTTTAGTGAGATTTCAAAGATATTATGGTTACCTTTGAAACAAGTTTTTTTAGATTTTTAAAAATGTTGATTAATTTTTGAAAATGGTTTTGATTTTTACAAGCATAATAATTCATTTGATCTCTTGAAACATTTTGAGTTAATTTGGGACTTATCATATTATTTCATTAATCATCCTAAGGTCAGATTAAAATTACCCCATTACTGAGTGAACCCTGACATTTCAATTATCTCAAGAAATGAACTTAGATAGTAGCTTAACAATTCATTTGATAGTTATACGAGTGGGCACCTGATATGCCTAAAATATATAGTGTTTTTAGACACATTTTTATACCTATGTTTGAGATATTGTGCTTTAATGAAAGATATTTTTGTGTTTTTCTTTCACGTATAAATAAAAAGGTGAAAAATACTTAAAGGAGTGAAAAAGGATCAAATTTGGAGCAAATAGGTGAAAAATGTGCAAAAGTATTTTGGCGCCAAAGCGCCATACCCGGCGCTTAAGCGCCGGGTAAACAAAGAAGACAGCGCCTAAGCACCAGAGGCCCCGTGCTTAAGCGCCAATGGCGGTTCCTGCAGGAGTAAATTCAATTTTTACAAATTTTGAAGAGGTTTTTGAGGCACCTATTGGCTTAATAGGTAGTT
>NW_018251854.1:42572-44169 GCF_001263595.1 Phalaenopsis equestris | reverse complement strand
TTTCAGGCACCACATATTTATCCTTTTTTTATTTTAGTTTTATATTGAGAGTGTTGTAAAAGAGAAGAGATTCAAAGGAACTTCAAGAGTTTGGTGGAGGACTTGAGATAAGTTTTTATCTTTTATTTTATACTACTTTTGGTTTTAATTGAGACTTGTTGTTGGTTTAACAATGATTTATATTTTTAAACTAAAGTGTAGTTTTGCTTTCTCCATATTCTGAGTAGTTTTATTTATCTTTCTTCTTAAAATGATAAGTAATTAAGTGTTGGATTGAAGTTGTGGAGAATATTGATGTTTAATTTTGGAAGAAGTTGTGATGATTTAAATCCATGTACTTCATTTACTTCTTGATTTGGCCAATCCAGATGTTAAAATTTGTTGTGAGAACATGTAAGAACCAGGATGGTATTGTCTTAGTAAACAATTGGAAAGAATCACATGAGGTTGTATGAATGAGAATATAGTTCATATGATTGAGTGCAAATAAATAGGAAAATATTAATTAAAGGGAGTAGAGTTAGAAGACTTTAAAATGATATGTTAAATCCACCAACTTTGTTTATTGTTTTAAGTTCTGATATGAGATGTTAGCTCCCAGGTGGAGGGAATTGAGGGAACTCTAGAGTGAGAGCTAGTATCTTCCCTACTTAGCCTGTCTTCAGAACTATTTAAACTTTAAATTAGCCAATGTTCTTTTATTATTGCTCCTATTTGACACAACACAATATGCATACTTCCACAACAAAATTCCTGTACTTATTATTGATTCATGATAATGAGAAAGATATTTCCATATTTAGTGCTTTTCTTCTACAAAAATTGAAGTTATCTTTTTAAGTTCGTTTTGTTTTTGTCAAAATAATTGTCAAAATATTAAAATTATCAAAAATAATTAAAATTTCTGTACTGTGAAAACATGTTTATTTTATCTTTTTAAAAATAGAAAGTTTTCCAAAAAGTGCATATTGCATATCTTCCCAGTGGATTCGATATTCAGGTCTTAATCAAAAAGTCCTACATTACTTGATAATGATACATATACTTGCATAGTATCCCAATATATATAAATGAAAAGTTAAATTCTTATTTTTCTTCAAGATCAAGCTTTTGGTTTTGTTGCAAAATAAGGAAATATAAGTGAAAAATATAATCAGAATTATTGTTATACTGTTGCATATAAGTAGTTATCGGGGATCAAATTTTTGGCGCCGTTGTCGGGGAAGTGAAGTGAAAATTGTAAAGAATCTATTGATTTAAAAGAAAATTTCTATTTTTAAAAAGTCTTATTTAAACTTTAAGTTATTATATTTTATTTTGTGTGTGTTTAGTTTTATTTTATTTTACTTAGTGTATGTGTAGTTCAGGTTCTAAAGGAGTAGTGCCCTGCGATTCTGAATTAGAGAGAACTGTTAGAAAAACCAGAAAAACTAAAAAAATTAAAAATCTTGAAAAATCCAAAAAAAATTTATAGAAATTGCAAACAAAAATGATCAAAATGCTGAAATTCATCAAGAGTTTAGACCTTTAAGTGATTATGCTAACCCTACTATAGATGACATTCATTGTAATATTCAAAACCCTACAATAGTGAACA
>NW_018251854.1:40624-42079 GCF_001263595.1 Phalaenopsis equestris | reverse complement strand
TAGCAAATCAAGTTGTTGTAATTTCAAGGAAGTTAGACCAATTTGGAATGAAATTTTCTCAACTAATTTCCATTATTGAAGAGAATTTGTTAGGCCAAATAGTAGATTCTCAAGCATCATTAGAAACTTTGAATACCAAAAATAACAAGCATAATAACCCATATTCAAATTATAATAACCCAGGTTGGAAGAACCATCCCAACTTTAACTGGAATAAAAATTCAGGTGGTAATAATCAACAATGGGGGAACAACCAAGTAAACCCATTGGGAAACTGGAACAACCAATGGAATAATAATTGTAGCTCTATTTATCCTCAAGGTTTCAACAACAATACACAATAAGGAGAAGAAGTTGTCTATAGAAGAAGTGGTGTTACAAATGGGAAATCAATTACAAATTCAAGGAGCTCTAACTAGAAATATTGAGAATCAACTTGGGCAAATAGCAAATTCATTAAGCAATAGATCCCAAGGATAGATCCCAAGGAATGGAATACTTCCTAGTAATACTAAATTAAATCCAAAAGACCAGAATAAATAGCAACTAAAAGCCATTCAACTTAGAAGCAGAAGAGAGATGGAAGGTAGGGTTCAAAAAGAAATTGAAGTTGATACAGAAGAAATTGAAGAATCAAAAGAAGATGCTTCAAAAGATTCTGAAAGACCTATTTCTCCGCTGAAAATTAATTTGGAAAAACCACTACCTTCATTTCCTCGGAGACTTCGTTAGAAGAACTTGGATAAGCAATTTTAAGCAATTTTAAAAATTTCTACAAATATTTAAGAAGCTTACAATTAATATTCCATTTGCTGAAACCTTAGAAAAAATGCCAAGCTATGTAACGTGTATGAAGGATATTATCAATAGGAAAAGGACGTTTGAAGATAATGAGACTATTGCACTTAGTGAGGAGTACAATGCTATAATTCAGAAAAAGCTTACTGAAAAGCTTAAAGACTCTGGTAGCTTTACAATTCCATGTACAATAGGAGACAAATTTGATGGGACAACTTTATGCGATTTAGGTTCAAGCATTAACCTTATGTCATTATCAATATTCAAAAGATTGGGATTAAGATAAATAACCCTACTACTGTAACTCTATAGTTAGCAGATCGTTCGATAACATATCCTAAAGGAGTAATAGAAGATGTCCTAGTGAAAGTGGATCAATTTATCTTTCCTATTAATTTCATTGTGCTATATATAGAGGAAGATAAAGAGATACCTATCATTTTGGGACCTTTCCTAGCCATAGGAAGAGCAACGATAGATGTGCAGAAAGAGGAATTAATAATGCACGTCAATGTTCAAATTGTTACTTTTAATATTTCAAGATCAATGAAATATCCTGTAAAAGGTAAAGATGATGAATGTTATAGGATGGATATTATAAGATATCTAAGTGAATGCCATTTCAAAACAACTTATGAAGAAAAATCTGAAGAAAAA
>NW_018251854.1:34957-40284 GCF_001263595.1 Phalaenopsis equestris | reverse complement strand
CAATTCATTGCGTTCCTAAGAAAGGAGGAGTAATTGTAACTGTGAATGAACATAATAAATTAATACATACTAGACAAGTTATAGGGTGGCGAATATGCATGGATTATAGAAAATTAAATCTTACCACTAGAAAAGATCATTTTTCATTACTCTTTCTAGATCAAATACTGGATAAACTAGCTGTGCATAAATATTTTTTGTTTTCTGGATGGATATACCAATTATCACCAAATATAAATATCTCCTGAGGATTAAGAGAAAACAACTTTTACCAGTCCTTATGGTACTTTTGCTTTTAGAAGGATGCCCTTTGGTTTATGTAATGCCCCTGCTACATTTCAAAGATGTATGATGGAATTTTTTGTGATTTAATTGAAAAAGAGATTGAAGTGTTCATGGATGATTTTTCATTGTTTGGAACTTCATTTGACTCTCGTTTAGAACATTTATCTAAAGTTCTTAAGCGCTGTGAAGAAACAAATTTAGTCCTTAATTAGGAAAAATATCAATTTATGGTAGCAGGAGGATTTGTTTTAGGTCATCAAATATTAGAAAATGGCATGGAAGTAGATCCTATTAAAATTCAAGTAATCACTACTTTTCCTTATCCAACAAATGTAAGGGAAATTAGAAGTTTTTTAGGACATGTTGGATTCTACAGGCGATATATTAAAGACTTTTCAAAAATTGCTAAGCCTTTATGTCATTTACTGGAGAAAGATGTAATTTTCAATTTTTATGAGGAATGCCTAAAAGCTTTTAATTTATTAAAAGAAAAATTAATCACTGTAGTTTCACTAAACTGGGGAAAATGTGTGGAATTGATGTGTGATGCTAGTGATTATGCTATATGAGCTGTTTTAGAACAATGATATGATAAAATTTTCAAAGTAATTTACTATGCTAGTAAAACTCTTAATGAAACTCAAATCATTATACAACAACTAAAAAAGAGTTGTTAGCAATAATATATGCTTTTGATAAATTTAGATCATATTTAATTGGAACTCATTGTGTAGTGCATATAGATCATTATGCTATTAAGTACTTAATAAAAAAGAAGGATGCTAAACATAGACTTATAAGATGGATTCTTCTTTTACAAGAATTTGATTTTGAAATAGTAGATTGAAAGGGGACTGAAAATCAAATTGTTGATCCTTTGTCCACGCTTGAGTTATAAAAACCAATCCGTTTTGAAAAAAAAAATTAATGAACATTTTCTAAATGAAAAATTGTTTACTATTAATGAGCGGCGTGTTCCGTGGTGTGCCGACATTGTGAGTTTTATTGTTAGTGATATTATACCCTGTGGAAAGACATACCAACAAAAGAGGAAATTTATTTCTAAAGCTAAGGCTTATTTATGGAATGACCCATTTTTATATAAACAAGGAAAGGATATAATTATTTGAAGATGTGTACCATTAAAAGAAACTTATGAAATTATCCAAAAATATCATAATTCTGATTTTAGGGGATATTTTGGTGTTGATAAAACAACATACAAAATTTTACAATCCCGATTCTATTGGCCTACAATTTTTAGAGAGGTTAATGCTTATATCAAAACCCATGATAGATGCGCAAAAGTTTTAAAAACGGACATATTTTATAGATTTGGGATGTCGAGACTTATCATTACTGATGGGGGAAGTCATTTCAGAAATGTCATTATGGAGAAGTTATTAAAGAAATATCATATAAATCATAGGATTGCTATTGCTTATCATCCTTAGACAAGTGGTTTGGCTGAATTATCCAATCAAAAAATTAAAAAAAAATTATGGAAAAATCTATGAATCCAACAAAAATGGATTGGTCAGTCAAACTTGACTATGCTTTGTGGGCTTATAGGACTGCATATAGAACTCTTATAGGAATGTCCCCATATAGGCTAATATTTGGGAAAGTTTGTCACTTACCAGTTGAACTTGAGCATAAAGCATATTGGGCTATTAAAGAGTTTAATTATAATTTAAAAGATGTTGGTATGAAATAATTGTTACAATTAAATGAGCTTAAAGAGATAAGGAATGAATCTTATGAGAGTGCTAAGATTTATAAAGAAAAGATGAAAATATGACAAGATCAAAAGATTATTACTAAAAATTTTCATCCAGGACAAAAGGTTTTGCTATATAATTCAAGGTTAAGATTATTTCCAGGCAAACATAAGTCCAAGTGGATGGGCCCATTTATTGTGATAAAAGTTTTTCCTTATGGAGCTGTGGATATTAAAGATCCTAAGTTTGAGAAAATATTTAAAATGAATGGTCATAGATTGAAACCTTATTATATAGGGGATCAACATAAATTAAATGATGGAATGATGTTGGGTCAACCAGAATAAGCACTGGTTACGTCGGGCTGACGATGTAAAACTAAGCGCTTTGTGGGAGGCAACCCATAGTTATCAGTGTGTATTTGTTTTGATTCTTGTTTGTGTGTGATTAAGGAAAAATTGGGGTAGTATTTTTGAGACTATGTTGTCTTAGTATTGATTTTAAGACTTTATTTAGAGACCAAGACATGTTAGACTGAGAATTTGGATGTTAAGTTGACTAGTACAAAAATGTGCACTGGCGCTTAAGCGCGGCATTTTATGCACATGTGCAAAATTAATATTATAGAAGGTTTAACTAACAATTAGTTTGTAAAAATGTGCCAAGGTAGTTTCTAAATGTGTCTAGGAGTTATTAGGAGGATTTAGGCCTATAAATAGAAGAATTTTGTGAAGGAATATCACCCCAGATCATTTCTAGCCCTAAAAGTCTAGGAGAAAGTGAGATTTAGAGAAAATGTCTTCATGGGAGAAGGATTTGAGGAAGAAGGAAGAAACTATGAGGAAAAACTTCATTAATCAAAGTGCACAAGAACAAAGTGCACAAGAAATGTATAATAATCAAAGTGCACAAGAAATGTATAACAGTTTCTTAGCTGTTAGTATTGAAGGAATATCAGAGAAGACTATGGCTTTATTGGAAACCATGGCTTTATTGGAAACCAAAGTACTTGAGTTGTATGCACATATAGAGCATATTGGATGATAATTGAAGATGAAATTTAGCCACACAAGTTATATCGAGGAAGCAAATAAGGTGATGTTCATAAAGCAGAAGTGGATTGAAGAAGATAGTATCAGAGCTCATCACCACCGTGAGTTTTATCAACTCTATATTCCTGGAGAGAATAATGAAAGACAGGAATTTGTTCCTTCGAATGAATAATGAAATTAAGTTTAATGTTAGAATTTGTGTGTTAGAAGTTGTTGTTTTCAAGTGGTTTAGTGTTTAAGTCTTATTTTTAGTATTTATGACTTCTTTATGTGGAATGATTGTTGTGTATTTCTATTTAGAAAAATTTTCTCATCCAAGACTATTTGGAGTAAGAATTAAGTGTTTAAAAGTATTTGTACTTGTTTGTGAATTAATATAAGTTTCTTTGTGTGAAAATTTGTGTTATTTTTAGCCTCAAATTGAAATAGTTATTCTAGAGAATTTTGAGAGAGAGGGGAGTTATACGAAGTTGAAAATAGTCATTTAAGTGCTATGAGACCATTTAGGGGTGGTTTACTTAGGCAAATAGTGTATTTTACTTTAATTTGAAAATTTATAAAATCGTGCACTGTGCCTAAATGCCAAATCTTGCGCTTAAGCATGAGCCAACCCGAGAGGCAGGCGCCTAAGCGCCACTTACCCGCGTTTAAGCTCCAGTTCACGAAAATCGGTTTGTAAATGATTAAAAGTGAAATTTTGGTCCGAAAATCACCATTTTTACACCTCTCGTCACCTTCAACCTCTCAAAATTGCAATTTTGGAAGGCTAGGGCACATCTAAAGTGAAGATTTCTTGGTGGAATTAAGTGAAATTTGCTAGATCCATGTTCCTTGAGGTAAGAGCTTTACTTCTATGCAAAAATTTTGGATTGTCACCATTTATTTTGAGCACATTTGGAGAAATTCAAAAATTTACTATTCATGGTGAAAAATAAGAAAAAGATCTATGGAAACTGCATGGGAAGTGTAGTTTATACTTTGGAATTTTAATTTAGTAATTTAGAGTTGATTTTTGAAGTTATTTTAAGTTATTTTTGGAATTATTTTTGGAATTTATAAAAGTTGTAGAATGACACCAAGAATGAAGTGGAGCAAAGGAAAGAGCCCTTTTGATTCGAGTAAATTTCTTAGTTCGATAGCTCAGAATCAGTACAGTGATGCGTTGCAATCACAGAAACTAATTTAGGAGCAGTGTCTTAGGAATTCAGGTGGAGATGTAGAGGATTTTATCATTCGCTGACAGTGGGATTGATACTGCGGTCCTCAAACTCGATCCAGTTTCAAATACTAACGGTCTGATAACCAATCCTTCAGTCGAGTCTTCAACGATCATAACTTCTTTTCCCTTAGCAGAAACGAGAACAATAGGCTTAGTAGGTTCCATGGTGGCAGTAGTCTTGACTTCCTTGTAAGAAGGGAAATCCTGAGGGAAGTTTAGGTTAAACTCAATAGACGGTTCCTGAACCTCTAGAGTGACGACTTTCATCACGAAGAATGTGGCTTTCCTGAGTATAACCTCGAGTTCATCAGATCCTGCTCCAAACTTTATGGTGGGTGTGACATTGCAGGCACTGCGACTCCTCGGCAGGTCACAAGAAAAAGTGAGCGTTGGGAACGCCATTGCACAGCTTCAAAAAAAGAAAGCTCTAGGGTTAGTTATTTGGCCAATACCTCATAATGTCAAGGTGAACACTATAAATTAATACAGGTTGATCTATAGACTAGGTAAGTTTTTATTTAATTTGTGGAGATTTTAAAATTTTAGTAAAAATAGTTTGAAAGTAGAAAAATTTAATTAGTATAATGTAAATTAAAGAGCAAGCGCAGAATGACACAATCTGATTTAATTTGCAAAATAGCAAATCCAACTCAAAAGGGAAAAAGTGAAGTTCAGACCCAGTGTGGGACCAACTTTACAACGCACAATGCCTAGGTAGAACTAGTCCACCAACACACCTATTGGGGGTCCGACCCCACACTAAGATTAAAAATTCCTTCTACTTACCGAAGAAAGAAATGGGTGAAACATGCCAACGAAAGAAGGGTAATCTAATTCATGGGAGACATGAACACATTACAGATGTATGAAGATAATATTTCCTAATTCATATGGAGAGAGAAGCTTATCTATAGCGGAGTTGCCAGAAGCTGGTTGACACAAAAAAAATTGAGGAGTTGCCAGTTGGAAACTATCGACCGCCGGAATCTAAATTCCCTCACTCGCTTCGGAAAGGCATTTAATATATATATATATATATCTAAATGCAAG
>NW_018251854.1:26112-34905 GCF_001263595.1 Phalaenopsis equestris | reverse complement strand
GACAAGTTCACCTATTTAATATGAAGAATTAAATAAGGTTTATATTAAGCTGGGTTCGAAAAAACTTCCTATAAGGGCAAGCCCCTATATTCATCACATCTTAGATAACCGAAGTCACCTAAGAAAACTTTCGACAAAACTCTGGGAATATTATCTTCAAAGAGGTCAAAAGGATAAGACTTTTCAACGAGATCAGACAAAGACATGTTAAAGGGGAATGGCTCAAATTTGGAACATTTATTATAGAATTTAAAGGAGGAAGAATTGGAGGATGTCACAGACCTAGAGGAGAACCTCGGTGACTTCCCAAGCTACCCTATGGCTTGGATTCAATTTTAGAGAGAATATTCAATGTTTCATCCTCTCAATTATATTAATTAAGGATTATACTTGCATGAAACAATCACACAAATAGCATGGAAGATATGAGGATTTAGGTCGCGACGAACGACAACCTTAGAATCCTAAGACAAGTTAGGGCTTAAATTGTACAGCAGAGTTATAAAAAGGCCTAAAGAAAAGTTGAGGATTTATGTTGCATAAGCAAACCACCTCGAAGTCCTATGGCTTGGTTGTTTAAATCTAAAGAATATCTTAGCTGATGTAGACATGTTTTGCTGTTGAAGATGGTCGTGTTGCCCACAATGCTAGCTCCAAGCTCCTCGTCACGACAAGTTTAGGTTTTCTAATGTGTCAAGTTGCGATGTCAAATCAGATGTCCCTAAGGGTCATGGTTATTTAAATATTATGGGGCATATTAAAGTTGATTAGAGCGATATCGGATAGGATCCTACAGCTCCCTCATTCTGGTACCACTATTTTCTTTCGAATTCACATAGTCCAAATGAATTTACTAAACTCAACTCAATGAGTTACATACTTTCATTTAGATCGTGTGAAATTTTGTTAGCAACCGTTAGTTACCTCCTCCGAGGGATTTCTGATCATCCGATAGAGATGTTTTAATTTAGTTCCATTTTTTTTTGTTTTGTGATGTTTGTGATTAAATTTTGAGTTGTCTTATATTTTGAATGTTGTAGCGGTAAATTTTATCTTGATTGATTTTTAGTTTTCATTTTGGTTTTATGGCTATCCTAGCAATTTTGGTTCATGTATGGTGACATTGTTGTTTAACATGCAAGCTCGAGGCAAGAAGTACAAAAAGGTAAATGCAATAATTTAAAAGTATACCTGTTGATTCTTCTCGTTCCTCCACCTGAAAGGTTAGTACTTGTAAGGCATGTATATAATTTTGCAGGGAATTTAAATTGTAGGAGTAGATAAAGGTTTAGCTACCAAACCCCAAGTTATGACTTTATTGAATCTCAGAAGATCCTAGTGGATGGTTTTAGAACAAAAATATGACAAGTCCAATTTGCCCTTCATAATGTGAAATAGATTTCAAAATGCTTGAGGCTTGACCCTGGACCACTTTGAAGATATCTTGAAACATTTCGAGTTCATTTTGAACTTATCATATTGTTCCATTAATCATCGAAGGTCAAAGTGTGACTAACCTGTTGCTCAGTGAAACTTGACAATTTAATTATCTCGAGGATAGGATACTCAATTATTGAATTGATGTTTTGTTTAACGGTTATATGAGTGGGTGCCCCTAAGGCAAGTTTAGGTCATTTAAAGCATTTAAGATTGTGGTGCCCGTAATTAAGGTCAGGCTTGTAGTTTTTAAAGATGTTAATTTTCATTTTCCAATCATGTTATCTTATAAATATGGTCAATTGAGTGTAGATATCAAGCCTATGTCACTACTAAGCTCTCTCATTACTAAGCTCTCAACAATCATGATAGGTGGAATGGTAATTATCAAAATTTTGATTTAAGTGATATCTATTCTTATTAAATGATCACATCACTTAAGAATCATTTGATCTTAATTGACTTCCACGTCATGAAGATTAGGAGAATTATGATTTTGTTGATGTTGTGCAAAAGTGGTGAGTGATTTTCTACCTTTTAATCCCATTGTATATCAATCATCCAAACATGTTTATTAAGATCAAAATTTCCCATTTTCCTTGGTTAATCCTAAATTTTGATAAGAGCCAAAATTTAAAATGACTATTTTGCCCTCGGGGTACTTTAGGGGTACTTTACCTCGCAACTCATTACCTCGCAACTCATTAACACAACTCAAATGACTTGAGCATTCAGAGTGGCATATCCATGAGTTAATTGAAACATTATATGAGAATAATGTGGTTTTTTTGTGTTTTTTAAATTTAGTTTAAATTTAAATAATTATTTAAATTTAGGAAATATAGTTTTCAAAATTGATTTATTTAACTATCCAAAATAAAGTTTTTATTTATGAGAAAATTATTAGAGGTTTTCTTAGGTTAGAGAAACACTTAGGCAAAATTTCATGATTTTTTGAATTAAATTTTCATTATTATTATTTAATTTTGGATCAATTTCAATAATTTAATTAAATAGAAAATAGTGTTTTAATTATAAAATTTTTTTTAAATATTTTTATTAGACTTCTTTGAGTTCAGAAAACTAAAAAAATCAATTTTTTTATTTTTATGATTTTTAATTTATTTATTATAATTATTTTAATGAGAAAATAAAGAAAATTCACTTTTAAGCTTTTAAAATTTATTTTTAACTTAAAAAAAATTAGGAAAATATCCTAGTGAATTTTAAGTGATCAGGTAAAAATTTCACACATTTTGAACCATTCTTTTTTTTTTTTTGAAAATTTTGATTATTTTAATTATTTTTAATTCAAAATACACTTTTAAAATGACATATTTTCACAAAAAAAAAATTTTTTTATTAAATGCTCCCCTGATCATAAGGAGCTCATAAAACTATTTTTTATGATTTTTCTAAGCCTATTTAATTTATTAATTCTTTTTTTGTACAAAAAATACAAAATTTCCTTAAAAATCAATTTTAGTTCTTAAACTGAGCCAAATAATTTTTAAATTTTTATATTTTACAGTAAGTAAATATGATTTTTATGCACAATGTGGAATTCATTTTTTTTCAATTTTTGATAAATATATAATTTACATAAATTAACACAAGGTGTATATATTTGATTAAATATAGAAATTTACAAAATAATTCAAAACATCATAATATTTTTCCTATACTTCTTTGACCACAGGAAACTTACTAAAAATATCCTCATAATTTTTTAAATGATATTTTAATTTATATAATTAAAATAGTTCAAAATGGCCACCCAAGCTTGAAAATTAGAGCTAGAAGCATAGAGATGCTTTCTGACCTTAGAAAAATTAGAGAACAATAAGTTTCTATGCCATGGTGAGAAATAAGCTTTAGAAATTTTAAGCCATGGTGAGCTATATTTAGTTATGGAGAATTGAAATACCAAATGGGGTATTTAATTAATTAAAAATCATATACTTGGCAAATAATTTTTATTTTTAGTCCACATTATTCACCTCTGTTTACTGAGCAAGAGTGTATTTTTTTTATTTTTATGAATTTTCTATGCAAAGATATGAATTTTTAAATATGTGGCATTTAATTTAATTAAAAAAAACCCTATTTATCTACTTATCCACGCGACGCTGACTGGATCGCAGGCAACTCCGAAAGACGACGCGGTGTGCTCTCATTCATTATGTTTTCCACCTAGGTATGCCACGTAGTCCACGGTTCACACACCAAGAGTCTATTCGGCTTGATCTCCTCCTTCTATTGGATACATGCGCGATCAGACGGCATCCGTTCATCATCCCCAAGTGACCTAACCCGTAAACTATCCACAGTAAAACCTTAAGATCTTTACCTAGACTCAACCAAATCACATGGGTTTATTCCTAAACCTTCATCTACTCAAGAGGAATACATTTATATGGTTAATCAAGTATGAAATCAAACCATTACTCAAGAAGAATTAAAATAAGTTCGAGTTAGGGTTAGAGATCAATACCTTTGTCTGAGAGGGGAGGCCTCAATCAGAAGGTTGTGGTAGCGTTGGTTAAGTCTAACGAACCTCCAGATGAAGTCATCTGCCCTGTTGAATTGTCTAGGTATGATTTCGACCAAGGTGGATTTCTAGAGCTATCCTAGAGGCTGTTTCAAAGGGGGCTTTGATGGAGAATCAACTCCTCTTGCTCTAGGGATGGTGTGAGCACAATTAATTTGAGTATGGTGGACTGTGGAGAGATGTCCTGATCTAAACTGAAAGTTTGAGCTCAAAATTAGGCTCTCATAGTGGGAATTAGAGGGGTAAATGGTTGGCCTAAGCTGAGAAATGCTTTGAGAGTCTCTGGTTAGATTTTGATAGAGTCTCCACAAGAATTTGGAACACCTCTCCTTTGGCCACTGATCTGATTTTTTTTATATATATAGATTGTGTAAAATTTAAATAAGTATAATCAATTAATATTCAGATTTTATGCAAGTATATGTATTATTATCAATTAATAATGGACTTTCTATTTAAGCCCCAAATATCGACCCCACGGGGAAGGTTTAAATTTGAAATGATAAATTTGCTAGGAAATTCACAGAAAGTCAATTGAAATCACTGTCACTAATTTCAATTTTTGAGATGTAATCAAAATTAGATTTCTAAACTATTATCAAATAAAAATTGTAAATTTTAAAATAGTAAATACTAATCTATTAACTATGTTTATGTAACGAAGATTTTTATGTGAAAAAAGTATCCTTCCCACGACAATGAAGCTATGGTAAAATGATATGAGATAAATGTTCATAATATGTATTGAGCTAAATTGGAACAATTTTCTAATTTTCTATCCTGATAAAGTGCATAGAAAAGTATTGGCTAATCCTAAGTTTAGTTCTTAAATCCGTGACTAGGCTAGGAGGATACCTGCTCCCACTCCAGAGCTCCCACTTCCCTTCACATGAAAGCTAGCTCTCGCTTCACTTTTTAAACAATAACACCAAATTGAAGATTTTAGTCGGTCACCCTAAATGTTCTCCAATTCTACACCCAACAAAGAATACTTCTCTATTTATTTGCACTTAATTCCATGAACGATGTTCTACTCCATGGAATCAAATGTGATCATCACTCTGTTGTAGAACTCATACTCAATTTCCCGGATCATATGTTTCATAACACATTTTAACAATTCAATTGGCCAGATCAAAAAGTAAATTAAGTTCGGAGTTGAAAAATCATCACAATTTATTTTACATTTTAATATCAGCACATCCATATTATCTCTTCATTTCACTATATCTCATAGTAGAGAGAAAGATAGAGGGAACTACTCAGACTTCATGAGAAAGAAATAACAATACACAAATTTCATATATAAAAGAATGTTCATAGAACACTGATAAACAAACAATAATTATCTGAAAACTCTTTTTCAAGTCAAATCCTTTGTAGCCTTTCCTTAGAAATGCGGGAAGAAGATATCTCCCACTTTTCTCCTTCTCCAACACTCTTATGGAAAGTTTCACACTAAATCACCACAAAAACTCTAAACTATGTGCCTCCAAAAAATCTTCAAAAAATCATCCAAATACATCAAACCTTCTAGAAATGGGGTCTGCACCGCCTTTGACGCCTTCGGCGCTGGTCTGGCGCCGTCGGCGCTGAGTAAAAGTCTCTAGCCTTAAGTTGTTCTCCGCCGTCGACGCTGACCTCGGTGCTGCCAGCGCTGAGCATTTCCTTAAAAATATATTTTCAGTGTATCAAGATTTCCCAAACTTACATGTTACTTGTCCTCAAGTAACTTCTCTACTACATAAAAATATGACTTATGGTAAAGAATTTAACTTTTAGATTTCCATATTTTAGTTCTCTAAATATAATAGTTTAACTTAAGAAAATTTCAAAACAATTCCAGTTAATACTAAAGGTGTAAGGATATTCAGTAATTAAGTCTAAAGTTTCCGATCCTCTATTTCTTTCAAGAAAAATTGCCATTTGTCATATTAAAGTCACTTAGAAATATGAAAAAGAACTTCATAAAACTTTATTAATAATTAAGCTAACATTCAAATAAAAAGTTTAGAAAATGTATCCAAGTCTTTTTCCTTAAATTGATTCAAGTAAAGTCAATTTTTAATTAGGCATCTCCTCAAGCTTCTCCCCATATCTTTTCTTTTTCTTTTCTTTTTTTGAGGATTACAATATCAGGATAGCCTTTAATGATTTCAAACTTCACTATCCTCTTTTTAAAGTTAAAAACTTTTTACATTTTTTTCACTTAACAAATTTATATTAACTTAAAGATTTCACAAAGTTTAATTCTTTTCTTTTTACATGAATTTCTTTAATTTTTACTTAAATTTACTATATATTTAGAAACATAAATATAGTTATCCAAAATTAACTTCAAATACCAAATGTCATGTTAAATTTTAAATTTTGAAAATATAGTCAAGTGAGGAAAAATAAAATTAAGTTCTTTTCTAACAATGATATTTCTTCTCCCCCCCCCTCCCCCAAACTTAAATTTTTAAAAAATTTACATGAAGAACTTTAAAAATGAAGGGTAAACGAAAGCATTAAATATATAAAAAAAATTCATACCTGTTGGAGATTCTGATTTTTTAACATAAATTTTGAAATGATGTAGGTGCTAATATTAAAACTACAATGCTAAAAACATTAAATTGCACATAATACATTTAAATTTGTTGAGAAAGAGCTAATCACAATACATAAGAAAGTGGTTAAAATAACAATAGAACTAAACTAAATTCTAAAAAATGAAAACAGTTTTGCACATTACAATTTTACATAACATACTAAACAAAGTCTCAATAATATCACAACACAAACAATACAATCACACAATACAAACATAAACAAACATAAACAAAAGATCACCAGTCATTATCTTCCTCATCATCGACATCTAACTTCTGTTGCTAATATGGAGTATAAGTAGCGTGAATAGGGAACTAAACTGTATGGTCACCCCTCAGATATCTCACTAAAGCATCATCATAAGCAGCATCTTATTCAAATTTCTGGCTAATCAGATCATCAGTGTGAGCATTTCTAGCGTTTATATTCTGCATCCTATGATCCATTCTTAAAATATCTCCCTATTGAATCATCATCTGGACCAACAACTCCCTGTTGCTGGGGTCACTTGAAGTAAGCTCACTAGGGGTTCTAGAAGTAGAAGGAATAACCCTGGCCTGCCTTCCAGACCTGTAACCCTGGCCTGCCTTCCAGATCTCCAATCAACATGGGACTCATAAGTCTTGATGTTGGCAGGCCCAATCAGTCTCTAAGGCTCAATCCTCACCTAATCAGGTCTAAAATCAACTCCTGCTTGCTCACAAAGTGTGTAAATCAGAGCAGGGTGTGCCAATCCACCAGTGGTCTCTCCCAGAGCAATAGATCGAGTGTTCATATAAATGATAGAGCTTACATTTGTATCCATCACTTTTTGAATACAGAAGTTCAGGATGGCTCTATCCTTGGTTACTTCGCTATGATGATTTGTTGGAATCATCCTCCCAGAAGTAAAATAATGCCAGGCCTTAGATACTACATTTAACATAGAGAGGGGAAAGTTAACTTTAACTCCATTCTTTATTTTCTAAGCCCCTTTTTCACTAGTCAGAAAAAAAATAACTTAATCTAAAGCCTGATATGTAGCAGAAAAAGAATGAAACTGGCATTTAAACACATCTTCTGATAAAACTCATTAATTTTTCTTGGAGTAAACTCCACTCTTTTTCCTTGAACAAAAACAAAATAATTAGAAGCTTCAGGAAGGTTGGCATAAACTTCCATTACTATCCCAGCTATCGCATCGACAGTAAAATAGTAAAAAATTTCCCACTGTCAAGCAATAATCAAAAGTTCAACTTTTCCTCCCGGATTTTTAAACCCTCGGTCCTGAATCACTTTTTTATTTTCTTGCAAACTATGAAATCGAGCACTGGCTCTAAAGCTAACAAATCTCGGATTGTCATATTCTATTTTTCTTTTGCTTGATCTAGGTGCCATAGGAAATCTAAATAAATTTAAAAAATTTTGAATAAATCTCAAAATTCCAAAAATCACAATGTAAAACATTTTAAACTTTAAATCACTAAATAAGAGTTCATCACCAAAGGATTTTCTCAAAAGTTTCTTAAAAAAATTTCCATATTTTTGGATCCATGCAATGTGAGATTAATCCTTGGAGAAAATTAAAAATTTTTGGTTTAAAATGTAGGTCATACCTAGAGAAGATGAAATTCGAAGTCTTTTTGCCTCTAAATCGCCTCAAATCCGCCCAAAATCAAGCCCTAGCCGCCCAAACCAAAGGTTGAAGATGACTTAAGCATAAAAAATGGTGGCCATAGTAAAGAATGCAAATTTTTAGGGATTTAATCTACTGTCGAGTCGAGGGCGCCGTCGGTTCCAATGCTAGGTTTGCTCCGATTCCAGCGCCGTCGGCGCTGAAGGCCCAAAAATTTCATATTTTAATTTTTTTAAATTTTCAATTTCCTATCAACTTACTCCAAAAATTTTTAGTATTTTAGACACAAATTTTTCTCAAACAATAATTTAAAAACAAAACATTTCACAAACACCAATTTTCTCAAACAAAAATAAACTAACTTTTATATATGAAAGTACACTTTTTACAAACACTTTTTTTTAATTACACAATCACACATATTAAACAAACTAATTCTAAATCAGTGTCGAAATCAAATCACAACATTAAACGCTGTCACAAAACTATACACACAATTAAAGTTCAGAATTCCAAAGCAAAAACAAGCCAAATTAAATCAAATCCACAAAATTACACTATATATATATATATATATATATATATATAAATTAAA
>NW_018251854.1:23027-25931 GCF_001263595.1 Phalaenopsis equestris | reverse complement strand
TGATCAAAATTTTCTTTCATTCTCCAATCTAGCTGATTAAAAAGGTATTTAAGATCTCCTACTGCATTCATAATACTCTGAAGTTCCCTTTCAATTTTCTTCAATTTTTTTTCCAAAGCAAGAGAACTTCCAACTGTTGGTTGTATTAATGGAGTTGAAGCATGTGAAGATTGATCATTGATCTATGATGGCTTCTAATACTTCATTTCCATTTCCAAAATAATTCTGATCAATAGGGATCATGGGTTCCCAAAGTAATAAAGTATTTTTCCAACTTTCATATGGAACTTGGGCTTGACTGCAAATCAAAAAGATGGTAGATGGATGCACGAGTCCATAAATTGGTTCATTAGTAAGGATACCCATAATAGATTTAAATATAATAAACCCTATATCAATGGGTTTTTCCATTTGAATGCAGTCATTTAAAATAGCACATTCTTTGGTGACTACTAATTTTTATAATAGGGAGTAACTTTGCAGTAATAAAGAAATGCCATTGCTTTGAAATTGGATTAAGTAATAAAGTGGAGAAACTAACATATCCTTTATCTCGTATCTCCCACATCTCACTTTGATTCGTCAGAAGATTATACACATCTTGCATCAAATCTCGTGTAGGAATGAAATTTGAATAATGACAGATTGGAACGTTGTCTATCATATACAATTCATTAATCCTTGTAGAAGCAAATGATATAGCCTTACCTCGTACGAAGACAACACCTTGAGTAATTCCATGTAAGTTTGCATAAAACTTCTTCACCACAGGTACGACAACCGCAGACGTAGTGTAACACAGAACTACTAAACACCTTTGCAGAATGATCTTATCAATCGAACAAGTTGGATTGATCACTCCATGATTAGCAAATCCTCTTTTCTTGATCAATCTCCTCTTTGTAATATATTTATCGTATAATCGCTACACGTCAAAACTAATAAACTTTCTTTTGTTGAAAACTCTATACCTCAAAGTATTTCTAGAATTAGAAGCCATGGAATCCGAAAATATGAAGTCTCTAGGCATATAAGAATGTTTGTAGACCTTCTTAAACTCTTCCCGAAGGTTATTATGAAGTGAAATCGCGCCAAAATTTGCCAAAAGTCATCTAAAACTGTCCAACCGTACTTGGCACCGTCGACGCTCCCGATTGGCGCTGCCGACGCTGATGTCCATTATCTAGGGCGCCGTCGGCACCAGTGGCCAAAATTGCGACTTTCATTTTTTTTTGAGTTTTTTTTTTGTTCAATTTGATTCCAAATTTTCCTCCAATATGAATATTTTACTTAATTTATAACAAATGCAATTGTGTAGGATTATTAACTACTAATATATAAGACACTTTATCAAACAAAATAGTAATACATAACAATATAAGTATTGGTTGCCTCCCACAAAGCGCTTCGTTTAACGTCGTCAGCCTGACATACCATTTGTTTAGTTGGGTTGACTTAACATTAAAAATTATTTAAGCTGAGATATGTGCCCTTCATAATAATGTTTCAAATGATGCCCATTAATTTTAAGTATCTTTCTAGTGTCAGGATCTTTAATAACAACAGTTCCATAATGATAGACTTTAATCACTTTAAATTGCCTAACCATCTGGATTTTAGTTTTCTTGGAAATAATCTCAATCTTGCATTATATAGTAGAACTTCTTGTCATGCCATATTTTCATTTTCTCTTTATAGATTTTCACTTTATCATATGCTTCATTTCTAATCTCCTTAAGTTCATTGAGTTGCAATAACCTTTTCTCACCAGCATCCTTTAAATTAAAATTAAATTTTTTAATAGCCCAAAATGTTTCATGTTCTAATTTTACTGGTAAATGACATGTTTTTCTAAAATTGAATCTATATAAGGACATTCTTATATGAGTTTTATAAGCAGTTTTGTATGCCCATAATACAGTTTCAAGTCTAGCAGACCAATCCAATTTATAAGGATTTACAACTTTTTCTAAAATACGTTTAATTTCAGGATTTGATATTTCTGCTAGACCACTAGTCTTAGGATGATAGGCAGTAGAGAATTTAAGCATTATATCATATTTCTTGATCAATTTTTCTATTCTCTTATTCCTGAGATGAGATCCTCCATCAATAATGATTACTCTTGGCATTCCATAACTTGTAAAAATATTTTTAATTAAAAATTTACAAACACTCCGAGTGTCACATCTAGGCACAGCAATAGCTTCAATCCACTTAGACATATAATCAACAACATGTAATATTCATAAATTTCTAAATGGAGGCATAAATGGTCCCATAAAGTCTAATCCACACACATTAAAAATTTTAACTTCTAATGTGTAATTTAGAGGTATTTTGTTTCTTCTAGAAATATTTTCTACTCGTTGACATCTATCGCTTGTTTTAATATATTCATTAACATCTCTAAAAATAGTAGGCCAATAAAATCCAGCTTGCAAAATTTTATATACAGTTCTTTTTGTTCCAAAATATCCTCCAAATTCAGAATGATGACATCTTTCAATTATCTGTTGAGTTTCTTCATAAGGCACACATCTTCTAATAATTAGATCTTTACATTGTTTATATAAATATGGGTCATCCCAAAAATAGTCTTTCGAATCATAGATAAATTTCTTTAATTGTGGAGTCTTGATATCAGGTGGTAGAATATCACTTACAATATAGTTTACTATATCAGCATACCCTGGTACATCCATTTCATCAATATTATATAAATGTTCATCAGGGAAATTTTTTAAAATTTTGTTTATAAAATTAGTTAATATTTCTATTTCTATTCTAGACAAATGATAAGTTATTTGATTATTATTTTCCTTTCTATCAACCACGGTAAAATCAAACTCTTGCAATAGAAGTATCCATCTAATTAATCTTGGTTTAGCAAATTAATCTTGG
>NW_018251854.1:22602-22973 GCF_001263595.1 Phalaenopsis equestris | reverse complement strand
TACATTTAGTTCCAATTAAATAAGGTCTAAATTTATCAAAGGCATAAAAAATAGCTAATAACTCTCTTTCAGTAGTAGTATAATTAATTTGAGCATTATTTAGAGTTTTACTAGCATAATATATAACTTTAAAAACTTTATCATGCCTTTGTCCTAATACAACCTCAACAGCATAATCATTAGCATCGCACATTATTTCAAATGGTTTCTTCTAGTCTGGTGGTACTTAAAGATACTTTGTATTCAGACTCACTAGAGGTTCTGAGTACTGTTCATAAATTGAATCAGAATGGTTGACTCATTAAAATCAAATTTTGTATCTTTTTTTAAAAGTTGACATAATGACTTAGTTATTTTTGAAAAATTTTTTA